>NC_052313.1:19813111-20113111 GCF_016432855.1 Salvelinus namaycush
TCAGGAGCTCTGGGGCCCCTGATGAGCTGCTCTCTAACCAGGGCTGGGACTTTAAGACTAGCCCGTTTCATCCAGACACCAATGGACATCAAACAGCTTGGAGGCATGATGTGATTCACCCATTGCTCTTCTTCACTCCACTGTTTCCTCATGTAAATAATCTGGACGCTAACCACTAGCAGGTAGCCTAGTGGTTAGAGCGTTGGGCCAGTAACCAAAAGGTTGCTGGATTGAATCCCTGAGCTGACAAGGTAAAAATCTGTTGTTCTGCCCCTGAGCAAGGCAGTTAACCCACTGTTCCCCGTGTGCCAAAGCCATGGATGTCGATTAAGGCAGCCCCCCGCACCTCTCTGATTCAGGGTTAAATGCAGAAAATAAATTTCAGGTAAAGGCATTCAGTTGTACAACTGACTAGGTATCCCCTTTCCCCAGTAGATATATAGTAAACTGCCAAAATAAAGGAAATACCAATATTAAGTGTCTTAGATTCTACAAATGTTGGGAATTCCACTGGAGGGATGCGACACCATTCTTCCACAAGAAATTCCATAATTTGGCGTTTTGTTGATGGTGGAAAATGCAGTGTCAAGGGCCACTCCAGAATCTCCCATAAGTGTTCAATTGGGTTGAGATCCGGTGACACACACACACACACACGGCAGGTAGCCTAGCGATTGACACTTGATACATGATCCTAAGCATGCTGAGATGTTAATTGCTTAATTAACTCAAGAACCACACCTGTGTGGAAACACCTGCTTTCAATATACTTTGTATCCCTCCTTTACTCAAGTGTTTCCTTTATTTTGGCAGTTACCTGTAGTTTGCCCTGTATATGATGATGGTAGTGGAGTTTCACTGATCGCACAGCAGCAGCAATGACTCTTCGCTTCCTGTGCCCTATCATGGATAACTGCTGGAAATCACGGATAACTCCTGTGCCCTAACTGCTGGAAATAGTTTGATTCCTGCCAATGCCACAGTATGCAGGGAGAAGGAGGATGTCAAACGCTGGTTGTCTTCCATTACCTAGGTGATCTCTTCATCGAGGCGCACGCTCTCATTTTAATGAACAACGGCCGACACTGGTAGTTACCAGCGAGGGAGAATGGATGGGCGGCTTAAGCCGGGGAGAAGTGCTGTGGGTCTGAATTAAGGCCCTGGTTGGAGGGAAGGGCAATACAAGATGTCTTAGCTCGCTGGAGTGTGACATTAAGCTGCAAAAGCAGGATGACCCATTGTGAAAAGGCCAGTCTCCCACATACAGTATGTACGGTAAGCCTTGACAAAAACACTTGTGTACACTCATAGATGAGACGATTGCTTCAACAGACACTGTGCTTCTTCTGAATAGAAGTGTTAATACGACAAATGGATTGTTATTGATAAGACGCCATCATTTGGAGGTATGTACACGACCGTTCAAAGGTTTGGGGTCACTTCGAAATGTCCTTGTTTTTGAAAGAAAAGCAAAGTTTTTGTCCATTAAAATCACATTAAATTGATCAGAAATACAGTGTAGACATTGTTAATGTTGTAAATGACTATTGTAGTTGGAAATGGCAGATTTTTTATGGAATATCTACATAGGCATACAGAGGCCCATTATGAGCAACCGTCACTCCTGTGTTCCAATGGCACGTTGTGTTAGCTAATCCAAGTTTATCATTTTAAAAGGGTGATTGATCATTAGAAAACCCTTATGCAATTATGTTAGCACAGCTGAAAACTGTTGTGCTGATTTAAGAAGCAATAAAACTGGCCTTCTTTAGACTAGTTGAGTATCTGGATCATCAGCATTTGTGGGTTGGATTACAGGCTCAAAATGGCCAAAAACAAGGACCTTTCTTCTGAAACTCGTCAGTCTATTCTTGTTCTGAGAATTGAAGGCTATTCCATGCGAGAAATTGCCAAGAAATTGAAGATCTCGTACAACGCTGTGTACACTCCCTTCACAGAACAGCGCAAACTGTCTCTAACCAGAATAGAAAGAGGAGTCGGAGGCCCCGGTGCACAACTGAGCAAGAGGACAAGTACATTAGAGTGTCTAGTTTGAGAAAGACGCCTCACAAGTTCTCAACTGGCAGCGTCATTAAATAGTACCCGCAAAACACCAGTCTCAACGTCAACAGTGAAGAGGCAACTCCGGGATGCTGGCCTTCTAGGCAGAGTTGCAAAGAAAAAGACATATCTCAGACTGGCCAATAAAAATAAAAGATTAAGATGGGCAAAAGAACACAGACACTGGACAGAGGAACTCTGCCCAGAAGGCCAGCATCCCGGAGTCACCTCTTCACTGTTGACGTTGAGACTGGTGCTTTGCCAAGATAATCCATCTACCTGACAGGTGTGGCATATCAAGAAGCTGATTAAATAGCATGATCATTACACAGGTGCACCTTGTGCTGGGTACAAAAAAAAATGTTAAATCGGACATTGTACACCATGTTGTGGCATGTAGCAGGTGGTACTTACATAAAGTAGATGGGGTATCCACCTTCAAAATACCAGCAAGACTTCTTGGCCTCTATACACTGCAAGAGGGAGAGAAAAAAAGTCAGTCCATGCATTCTCTCTCTTTAGGAAACAGTTTTTTTTTTTTAAGACTCCCTCCCTTCCCCCAACACAGACCACTTATCCCACAAAGTATGACCTGACATTGGGTTCAGTACATCGCCAAGAGCGGTACTTTGCTGTGGCCCTGAGGCCAAGACGCTTTTGCCGTTTGACAGGAGCAAATTGCCTGAAAACCTCTCTCGGAACAGCAGAAGTCTGTCAAAATACATCCCTATCCAGAGTACGAGAGGTTCTCCGCAACTTCCTGGGGTGGTTGCTCGTAGAGAGCCTTTCTTAAATGGGCCTCAAACAACCACTTCACTGACAGAACAGGTAACATGACAACAAATCAAAAAAGGTCCCGGGAAAGGCCCACAGCTGTTTGACTGGAGACTGACCAGGTGGACTGGACGTTTGGAATGGAACAGAGATTTCAAATAGGCGCGAACCTGTTTCTTCTCAGAAATGGACTATTCTATGTGTCTCTGCTGGCTCTTTCTCAACTGTAAAAAAAATCTCCCTGCCACCTCTCCTGCCATTGAACTGATCTGAAAGACTTGACCAGTTCCTACCATGTTTTCACCCTTCATGTCCTTTCCGGTCAGTGCAGATGAAGGAAGGAGAGGACAGTCTTCAGCAATTGATAGAGCCTCAGTCTTATGCTTGTGGAGCTGGGTTGGACGCTAGGCTTGGGCGGTATACCGGGGTATTTAGAAAAAGCCACAGGATGGTTTTTCAATACCATCAAAACTATTTATTTGTTTTTCAATACATTTGACTATTTTTAAGTTAATACCTGCAGTCTCCCATCTCCTCATTGGTTTCTAGAAGCAGGTACCCAACTGGGTGATTGAAAGACGAACTGTGTTGCCGGTCGTCGTGGTAATACTATGAAAGTTTAGATGCCAATCACCATATAAGTTCAAAGATGAAAAAGCCTGGAAAGAGGAGAGATGACTAGAAACGGTTGACCGTTTGTGTGGATTAATTGTCAGAGTAGAGGACATTGTGCATTTCTGGTAAAATAACAACTCAATGTTTTTATACCAGGACAAATTAGCTAGCAACAGCAAGCTAGCTAAATAGGACAAATTAGCAAGCAACTAACTAGCTAAATTGCCATAAATGTTTAATGCTTTTCGACCTGTCCCCAAATTAATGTAATTGGTTCAGAGTTTGTTTTGATATTTTAACCTGCGTGTTGTGATCGCGTTTGGTGTAGGGGGACAAAATAAATGTATGCACGATGGCGCACGTGTGCAGCCGGGTTCCGTGTAAAATAGAAGTCAGTTCTATTTGTGAAGCAGATTGCGCTGCAAGTCCTGCCTCTCCCATCTCCTCATTGGTTTATAGAAGCAGATACCCATGTGCCATCTCCTCATTGGTTATACCCACATGGGTGACTGAAAGAGGAACGAGATCAGTGGCGGTAATGTACCTAATTTATGAAAGTTGCCAATCACAATATAAAGTCAAGAGATGAAAAAGCCTGGAAGGAGGAGAGTAGAGGACCTTGTCCATTTCTGGTAAAATAACAACTCAATGTTTCTATCCCAGGACAAATTAGCTAGCAACAGCAAGCTAGCAAAATAGGACAAATTAGCTAGCAAGTGCAAGCTAGCTATAAATGTTTAATGCTTTTCGACCTTTCCCCAAATTAATATAATTGGCTCAGTTTGTTCTGATATTTTAACCTGCGTGTCGTGATCGCGTTTGGTGTGGGGGGACAAAATACATTTATGTACGATGGGCGCAGCCGGTTTGGGTTCCGTGTTACCCCAGAACAATTGAGACAGTCACGTGCTGGTTTGTAACAGCACAATGGGAGACAGCGGAAGCTGGAGAGTCCATAGCATTCTACATCTATCCGCAAGTTGTAGCGTCACACATGAGGTGAAGAAGTCAGTGTTGCCAACTTAGCGACTCAGTCGCTATATTTAGCGAGAATTCAGACCCCTCTAGCGACACATTTTCAAAAAAGTGACTAGCGACAAATCTAGCGACCTTTTCTGGTGTTATTGGAGACTGACGTGAAAGTACGTTCTTACTCTTCTCAACGAGCAGCGGGTGCTGCCGTGGGCCCATCCCCATCCCAAAGCATTCACAGGCGGCCCAGTCCTCACGCTGCAGTCAGAGCAGGAGATGTTCACCCCTCCGCGTCCAGACTGCAAATGAATCGCGCATGCGGAATGCCACTGCTGGCTGATCCCGCCCTGGCTAACATTTAAAAAAAACGATTAACCTGAATTAGGGCCAGACTAGTTACCATAATTTTCTCACATTGACAGTTTTTTTCTATGGTCTCCTTTTGGTCCATTTAGATTGTTAATGTAGATTGTATACAAAAATAATTAAAACATGTTATGGTTAAAAATCTTCATGTTTTACTGTGACTTGTTGTAGGCTCCTAAGTGGACCATAAGGTTAAAAACAAAAACAAATGAAGAAAAATTAAAAAATAAAATAAATAACTGCCAGAGTGTCTCTTTTGGGTCACTTTTGCCGGTCCCAAGCCCGGATAAAGGAGGAGGGTTGGAATTGTGACAAAAAAACAAACAAGAATCGACAGAAGAAATTTCATTTGTAGTTCTAAACTTATTTAGGGTGTTTTTTACTCACTTTTTCTCTCTCCTACAGTGTCCATCACAATTACATTCACATGGCCAATTATGCAAATTAGGTGATGGCATCATTTAGCGACTTCTAGTGACTTTTAGGACAGCCAATAGCTACTTTCCTTACTGAGGAGTTGGCAACACTGGATGAAGTTGCACATGTATGTAATTCACTACTAAATGTTTGCCATCAGATATCTTACAATGGCTTTCTGCCAGAAGTCAAAGAGCTCTGGATAAGTTTCATTTTTTCCCCCTGCGCTTCCTACTAGCGTTTTTTCCCCCTCCATGTACACATGCTGCTCTTCCTTCAGAAAACTATAAATCACAACTTCATTCATTTGCACAATTTATTTAGTTCTCTTTTGCTTGTAAATGTCCTCACTCACTGAAAATGACTTGATGAGCTGTTAACATTTCTTGCGTTTTTAGTGTCCCTTCTGTGCTATGCTTGTAACACTTCCGGGATAAGAGAAGGACGGTAAGACAATATGAAAATCTGGATACCGCCCATGCCTATTGGAGACACTATATAAGGCCTTCCTTCTAAACTAAGTCTGCAGTTATTTCAGGCTTCATCCATGCTGTCAATAGCCTCCATTCTCTGTCAACCTAGTGCTAGACTAATCAGCACATGCTCTGGGCTTCACCATTTGAGAGATGATGTTCTCGGTCTAATTGGATAAGAATTCGAGACGGTCTTACAATAAAGAGCATACCAACAAACCCATTTTAGAGCAGCGGGCCGTCTGCCTGCATCCCATTACGCCGGGTTTCGTTCATCTGGGCAGGACTGTCATTTAATAATCAATACGCCTTCCGGCTACATGACGCAGCTGCCTCCAACTGCCCTCTATCAAAACGCAGACCGAAGCCCATCTTTGTAAGATGTTGAAATAGAAAAAGAGGATGAAAGATGGAAAGGAGACAGAGAGAGAGAGAAGGGAATATGTCCTACACTAACTGGGAGTCTGTTATGCACAAGGCCAGGCGTAGCCTTGAATGCTTTATGTGCAAGTAATGCTTTTCATTAAACAGGAGACACTCTGAAGCTTCTAAAGATAAATGAAACAGCTCTGCTCACATATGAAAACATGTTGGTTATTCATACAGTACTGTAACTGGGATGCTTTTCAGTGTCAAGATTATCTGTTTGCCCATGAGCAAATGAACATACATTTTATCCCTGTATGTTAACCCATGCAAATAGTCTTGCTGTTTTGAATCATACATACTGGTTCTCTCTTAGACAGCCTTGGCTTTGTGCAACACACAATACCGTCCTCTGCCGAAGCCTCAGGAAAGGTTTGCAGCTGTGTCCTTGAAAAGGGAGTCTTTGATTTGAATAATGATGTGTTGTCAGAGTCATTTAAATGATACCACCTTGTCAAGGACATGTTGCAAAGCTGTTCACTCTGCCTTTCTGTAATTCTCCTTGACTTTCACACATTTGGCAAGCTCTGTGTGTTGTCTAAATAAAACAAATGGATGCCCCGTATTTGCTCTTCCGTGTAACTTTGCGTAATCCCCCGTCCACTGTATAGTAATATAATTCATATAACGGCTATAAAATTGGTATCATGTGGGTACACCTGGGCTGCATCTCAATAGTCTAATGCGGCTTGCACAGAATTGGCACCCATGCCCTACTGCGCTCACCTGCCCAGTCCTGGAAAAAGATGAGGAGAGGCGCCACTTTAGTTCAGACTATTGAGATGCATCCACAGACAAAGCTCTCATTGAGGTGAGAGATGAAGTAAACATGAAGCCTGGTCTGTCTTCCGAGAAGTGTGGTTGAAACAAAAACCCACTTCCACAGCAGCTTCATTAGAGAAGTGAAAAAGGGCGCCGACCGACGGGTTGGGGAAAGGTCATGAGCACGTAATTAACAGTTCCCATCAGTGGAGACCTTTTCTGCCGCACCACGCCAGTCGCACACCAGCCATGAGGGGCAGGTTGGGGTGATATTTTCTCCCCAGGAATCCCTTTTCTGGTTTGTGCCATGGGCCCAAAAAAAGGGAAGGGGTAGGGGGGGTGTTTTCACACAATGTGTGCCCACTGAGGGCACAATGGATGGGGGTTCAACCCCTAAACACAACCCTAGGATGTTTCCTGGCTCTTGCCACCAGAGAAGGGGGACAGTCACGAGGGAGGTTGGGTCATACAGACTAGGGCCATACAATGGAGCATTTGTCAACGTGTTGGCTGTTGGGATGGACAATATGGGGACGCCCTGGCAGGGAAGCCCTGGCAGGAAGAGGGACGCCATGGTTGAGACAACCACCCAGCCTGTCTGTTTGTGGGACCAACTTACCCACATTGACACTGCCAACAGCAGGGTCCACAGCCATGTATTGTAGTATCAGGAACTGACAGACTCCAGATATCCAGGCCAGCCTCAGAGCAAACCAGAACAGCTAGTCTCCCACCCCACTGACAAGCTTCATTAAAACAAGGGAGTTTACAAATGTATTCTCAGTAGACCAGCAGAGCGATAGTTGACTGCAACGGCAAACTGTGGCGTCCTGCTCAGATTTGTCCCAGATAGGCCGGGACATTGGAAGGACATGTGTTGTTGGTTTAGTTGTTTTTTTTACTCCATCTTTACAAATCAGCCTCAGACATTTAAAACCATTTAATGTGATAGATTACTCCAGAGATTTTATTCACCCACAGTTTACGCAGGCCACCGGACAGCACCCCCCATGTTGGCTGGTTTTATGTAAAGTAACAGTGGGGAAATCCACCACAGTGTACCACAAAAGGCAATTTACATCGAAACGATATTGGATTACTAGATGAGTTTAAACTCCTGCATTAATCCGACCTGTGTGTATTCATTACTCATGTCATTTGTCTGTAGCTGGGTTATAAAATCAGACAACGAAGGCGTATTCCTAATGGTAAGGCTACTACTTAATCCATAAGATTATAATGATCAACCTGATTTTATACTGTGTGGCTCACAGTGAACCTAACATAGTAGTGTAGTGTTTAGCTTGTGATAAGACACATTTTAAAATGTAGCCACGCATGACCTTGCATGTTCCTACTACCATTTTCCCAGTTTTTGCACTTGGGGAGCAACCATAAATATGTGATGGTTCATCATGTCTAGTTGAAAAACAGAATATGTATGAGACATCAGTCTCTTCAAATCATTTTGAAATGCTCATTTTACTGCAGCACTGTTTCAGGAAGTATAACTTCACTGCCACAGAGGACAATTCTCATTACAGAGGAAAACCACACATTAACATGTTTAGCTCACTTGATATGAGAAAGGAAACAGATGAAACACGTTTCCAGTCCTTTGCTTTTCTCCGACCCCCCCCCCCCCCCCCCCCCCCGGACCCCACCACCCCCCTCCCTTGCACAAGTGGCTCGATAATGTCAAACCACAGGGATGTCGATTCCATTAGTGAGCACAAACAACCCCAGAAAGGATCATTGCACAGCGGCTATCCAGCGTGGCGGGTGAGCCGGGAGCTGACGCTAATCCCTCAAAATACTTTCTCCTCAGATTAGCTCGGCTAGCCCACCACGTCACCGCGTTTAGCCGGAAGCCTCTCTGTGCTTAGGCCTAATACAAACTACTGAGGAGCCAGATGTAAAGCCCCACTTAAAGACTAAGTAAAGTAAAGCAGAAAAGGGCTGGACAAACATTCATGTTTGAAGTTCAACAGGACAGGGGAATATGAAGGAGGATGGTTTGACAGAGAAAAATTTGTTTTATTACAGTGTTTTAACTACAAGGGGATTCTTGAGTTGAATGGTGAATAACAGCATGCAAGAAAATAATGAGAGTTGTGTTACATTTAAAATCCTTTGAAATATCCACACCTGTGTCTGTGTTTGAGTGTGAGACAGACAGACTGAGACGGTGGATGTTTGATCTCAAAAAGTCAAAGTAATTTCCCTAATACATTGTTAATACAGATACAACAATAGGGCAAATACAAGTAAGCACCACGCGTCAAGAGGCATATCATTGGGTGCACTTACCCTTGCAATACTAAAGCTTTCAAAAAGGAGGTTCTCAAACATCACTATGCAAAAATAAAGGCAATACAATTTAGCAATTCAGCAAGCGGATCAGTTTAATTTAAGATCATTAGTTGGATATTGAATGAAAACAGACAGATACATTGTTGATCATACGCAGGTTAAAATTCAACTGAACCAACTTCTCGGCTTTTAAAAAACGGCCTGAGTCAGAAACATTCATTCCAGTGTCAAAATTTCCAAAGTAAAAAATAAATAAAGAATGGTACTTGCCTACTACAAATATAGCCATAGCTCTGGCAGCAAATATCAAAACGTATCAGCAAGCATTCAGCAACGTACAAAGCTGGTTGCATAGTAACGTATCATCACCTGCCTGAATCTATTCTGTAGTTAGCCCCTCTATTAGCATATCATTTACTTTCAAACTAGAGAAAGATATTTTCCCCCTCGCTATATGTTTATTGAGTGATGATATTTCATTTCATTCACAGGCTACGTACAAAACCTGCTGGATGTGTTGTTTAACAGCATCGTGGGAACCCCCTACCATAGCAAGAGCTGTTCCAGAAGACTGAAGCAGTGGCCAGACACCAGTCCCGCTTCAGAGTAATGGAGGACACTTGAATCAGGTTGGTGACAGTTGATGTAGTCAAAATACTATCGGTCCTGAAATTCACCTACCCACCATTGATAATGTAAATCAGTGCTGTGCGTATATGTGCATCATGTCTGTTGTAAGGAGATGCCCCCTTCCACTGTGCCTACTACTCTTGGGCCCGAGTGAGTAATGCCAACCAGTCAGTGACATGCTAGCACGTGTCCCTTGTGAATTAGCATCTATGATTGGCTATGTTCCACTGTGTATTTACTGGTGGCTTCCTTGACTCTATGGTTTCGGTCTTTCCCCTCTATGCCCCTACGTGATATAGGAGCCGAAGTCAGGCTCCTTCATGACCAATATCAGAGACGAGACGGGCCTGGATCTGCTCTACACTCCCATGCCCATCAGGCGTTGGCAAACACCTCCGAAGGGACAAAAGGTGATTATTAATAACACAGTACATCCGAAGTGTTAAACAATATCACCCTTTCAATACATGTCACTCATCAACTCTCTCATTTTGGGAGATGGGCAAAATAGATGCTTTTGAAATGGAGTCCTCTGACTGAAAGACCGGTTGATACTGATGTCTGAATAGGGAGAGACCTTGCACTCAGCAGAAAAATTATACAAGACACTTTTTATCGTCTTTTGTTATTTAATTAAAATGGTGCCGTCGATGTTATATTAGAAGAACACTGCTTCTACAGTATTATGTGAAGGATAGTTTATTCTACATGGAACTGTTACACTTGGAAGTTATCAAAACACTGTTTAGAATATCTACACAAGTTCAGCAATTCCACTCTTTTCATATTACTTTGGAGCAGGGGTGAAAGTAGATTTTCTTTCTTACCGGTATGAGATACCCAAGATATTACTTGGTCAATGAACCATAAACGATTAATGAACATGCACCTGTGGAACGGTCGTTAAGACACTAACAGTTTACAGACGGTAGGCAATTAAGGTCACAGTTATGAAAACTTAGGACACTAAAGAGGCCTTTCTGACTCTGAAAAACACCAAAAGAAAGATGCCCATGGTCCCTGCTCATCTGCGTGAACGTGCCTTAGGCAAGGCGGCATGAGGACTGCAGATGTGGCCAGGGCAATAAATTGCAATGTCTGTACTGTGAGACACCTAAGACAGCGCTACAGGGAGACAGGATGGACAGCTGATCATCCTCGCAGTGGCAGACCACATGTAAAAACACCTGCACAGGATCGGTACATCTGAACATCACACCTGCGGGACAGGTACAGGATGGCAACAACAACTGCCCGAGTTACACCAGGAAAGCACAATCCCTCCATCAGTGCTCTGACTGTTCACAATAGGCTGAGAGAGGCTGGACTGAGGGCTTGTAGGCCTGTTGTAAGGCAGGTCCTCACCAGACATCACCGGCAACAACGTCACCTATTGGCATAAGCCCATCGTCGCTGGACCAGACAGGACTGGCAAAAAGTGCTCTTCACTGACGAGTCGCGGTATTGTCTCACCAGGGGTGATGGTCGGATTCCCGTTTATCGTCAAAGGAATGAGCGTTACACCGAGGCCTGTACTCTGGAGCGGGATCGATTTGGAGGTGGAGGGTCCGTCATGGTCTGGGGCGGTGTGTCACAGCATCATCGGACTGAGCTTGTTGTCATTGCAGGCAATATCAACGCTGTGCGTTACAGGGAAGACATCCTCCTCCCTCATGTAGTACCCTTCCTGCAGGCTCATTCTGACATGACGCTCCAGCGTGACAATGCCACCAGCCATACTGCTTGTTCTGTGCCTGATTTCCTGCAAGACAAGAATGTCAGTGTTCTGCCATGGCCAGCGAAGAGCCCGGATCTCAATCCCATTGAGCACGTCTGGGACCTGTTGGATCAGAGGGTGGGGGCTAGGGCCATTCCCCCCAGAAATGTCTGGGAACTTGCAGGTGCCTTGGTTGAAGAGTGGGGTAACATCCCACAGCAAGAACTGGCAAATCTGGTGCAGTCCATGAGGAGATGCACTGCAGTACTTAATGCAGCTGGTGGCCACACCAGATACTGACTGTTACTTTGTTCAGGGACACATTATTCCATTTATGTTAGTCACATGTCTGTGGAACTTGTTCAGTTTATGTCTCAGTTGTTGAATCTTGTTATGTTCATACAAATATTTACACATGTTAAGTTTGCTGAAAATAAACGCAGTTGACAGTGAGAGGACGTTTCTTTTTTTGCTGAGTTTATAATATGACGTCCATCTGGACGTCATATTGTGACACTGACCCAAGGATAAAGACAGTGAATATGCACACTCACCGGGGATATGGCCTTTGTTCTCCACTGGTGCCAATAATATAGACTACTGTTCGCTCAATTAAGTTAAGAATGTTGATAAAGACAGATTGGAGTCTTTTCATTCTCATCTCTTTACAGCAATAGCCATTTGTTTTCCAAACAGTTTTTCCACGATTTGTATTTTAAAATATTGTGATATGCCTGGCTGGTTCTCTCTGCTTTTCACTGACAGTTACAACTCAACAATCATCCATTTGGTATTTGCAGCACGTGCTGCCCAAATTGCGGACCCTTCCAACTCTAGGCTAAAACAGTCGGAAAAACAACTCAAGCCAATGATCCTCTGTGGCCAAATCATGCTTGCTGGTGTAGTAGCCAATTTTGAATGGTTTAATTTATTTCTGTAGAATGGTTTTATTTATTTCTGTAGACAGGAGTAAGACAATTAGGCTATATCATTTTGTAGTCTGTGGTTGTGAGGCCGGTTGGACATACTGCCAAATTCTCTAAAATGATGGAGGCGGCTTATGGTAGAGAAATTCCTGCAGTCAGCATGCCAATTGTACGCACCCTCATTACTTCAGACATCTGTGGCATTGTGCTGTGTGACAAAACTGATCATTTTAGAGTGGCCTTTTAATGTCCACAGTACAAGGTGCACCTGTGTAAATGTCATGCTGTGTAATCAGATTGTTGATATGCCCCACCTGTCAGGTGGATGGATTATCTTGGCAAGGGGGAAATGTTCACTAACAGGGATGTGTACATAATTGGAGAGAAATACATTTTTTTTGTGCGTATGGACAATTTCTGGGAAGTGTTATTTCAGCTCACGAAACATGGGATGAGGATGGGCCCGTGGTAATGGCTGGAACGGTTTCAAACACAAACATATGGAAACCACGTTTGGCTCCGTTCCATAAATTCCATTCCAGCCATTACAATGAGCCTGTCCTCCTATAGCTCCTCCCACCAGCCTCCTGAGATTTGCGTTTATATTTTGGTTCAGTATAGATGGAAAGAACGTCATTAGCCACTGGAGACTTGAAGACAGCTGGAGTTGTACTCTACACACTTGTTTATATTTGCTAGATAAGCTACTTTTTTTTCTCTCTGCTGGTGATCCTTCAACATTTTGGAAAACAGTTAATGCACTGAAGTGTACAAATTGATCTTCCCTGCCTAAGCAACTTCCGTCTAAGTCATCTAAACTGAGAAGAATGGGATAAGTGATGCTCTTAAACATAATTTTTATCTCGGCAGGCTTTTTATTTGGTTTAATTGAGCCTGGTCAGTTAATCGATTTCTCTTCCCTCTGCCAGCCTCTAGCTGACTCTACGGTTAACCCGTCAACTTCCAGTGAATCGGTTTTCATTTCAACAATTTACTGCCCGAAATGTGCTAGATGCCTTGCTTAAGATTGATGAGGGTTGATTTGCTTGAACCATTTTTGCTGCAACTCTGCCTCCCGATTGCTGAATCCCCAAGGTTTGGAAGGAAGGCCTATGTGTTCCCCCTTCACAAAAGGTGGTGAACCTTGTGACCTAAATAATTAAAATCACCCTAATTCTAAACTTTCCTGCCTAGTTAAAATATTAGAATCCTTGATTAATTCTCAGCTAAGATCTTTATCTTTTAAAATGTATTCCAAATGTACATCAGTCAGGTTTTAGACCAGGTCATAGCATCATCTCTGCAGCATTTCTAGTTATAAATGTGCTTAACTGTATGGATAAACGGCAACATTGCGCTGTCCTATTCATTGACCTGTGAAAGGCCTTTGATGCTGTTGATGACTCACTGCTATAATGCAGAGGCTTTCCTCAAATTGGCCTAGGCCAAGCTGCGTGTAACTGGTTTAAAAATAACTTTAGATACACATTGAGTTGTATCTACTGATGGTGTTAAATCAAATTTTCTGGACATAACGAAAACTGTCCTGCAGGGGTCAATTCTGGGCCCTTTACTTTCGCATTAACAATATTTACTTCTGTCCAAAAATGTTTTTACCTGTCCTTGTATGCCGATGATACTGTTGTGTATGTTATTGCCCCCACGTTTGACCAGGCTCTCTCTGAACTACAGTCTGCCTTCATTGTACTCCAGAAAAACTTTGACCTGAAATTAGTATTGAATGCAGGTAAAATTAAGTACATGTTGTTCTCTAGAGCGCATAAAAATAACTGATGATTTAAACCTTGGGTACTTTGGATGGGGTCCCTATTGATCGTGTCTCTGCTTACAAATATCTGGGCATCTGGAAAGAAGACAAGCTGTCTTTTTAAAAAGCATATTGAGGAGTTAGTTAAGCTGAGAATAAAAATGGCCTTCTTCTATAGAAATAGGTAATGCCTCTCGCTAAATAGTAGACAGCAGATTACTCAGTCAACGTTGCAATCAGTCCTAGACTATGGCGACATCCATTTGAAAGCAAATGCCACTTCATTAAAGCTGTACGATGCACTTTATAATAGCGCACTTCCTTTTTTTTTTAAATGGGCGACAGTTGTAGTATTCATCACTGCATTCTCTACCAGAAAGTTGGTTGGCCCTCTGATGTCATGTAGGTTGATACATTGCTATGTTTTCATGTATAAAGCCCTTTATACTAACGCCCACTGTACTGAACATCATTACTTAAAACTTTAGCCTTTGAGTTACCACACCCGGTCTCAGGGATGGCCAACTCTGGAAATGTCTTTGTTCTCCGAGTTAACTAAAAGCCAATTTACCTTGCATCATATTTGTAGAACAATATTCAAAATGTTCTGAAATTGGATGTTTTGGTACCTCTAGGACAATTCAGCAAGTTGATTGATGGTGGCAAGTAGCCTAGTGTTTAAGAGCGTTGGGCCAGTAACCGGAAGGTCGCTGGTTTGAATCCCTGAGTTTTCTAGGTGAAAAATCTTGATGTGCCCTTGATTAACCCGTATTGCTCCTGTAAGTCACTCTGGATAAGAGTGTCTGCTAAAATGTAAAATGATTGAGGATCTTATTACTGAGGTGTTTTTTTTTATTTTATTTTATTTATTTTTTTATTTTTTTAAATTTTATCCCCTTTTCTCCCCAATTTTCGTGGTATCCAATCGCTAGTAATTACTATCTTGTCTCATCGCTACAACTCCCGTACGGGCTCGGGAGAGACGAAGGTCGAAAGCCATGCGTCCTCCGAAGCACAACCCAACCAAGCCGCACTGCTTCTTTAACACAGCGCGCCTCCAACCCGGAAGCCAGCCGCACCAATGTGTCGGAGGAAACACCGTGCACCTGGCCCCCTTGGTTAGCGCGCACTGCGCCCGGCCCGCCACAGGAGTCGCTGGAGCGCGATGAGACAAGGATATCCCTACCGGCCAAACCCACCCTAACCCGGACGACGCTAGCCCAATTGTGCGTCGCCCCACGGACCTCCCGGTCGCGGCCGGCTGCGACAGAGCCTGGGCGCGAACCCAGAGACTCTGGTGGCGCAGTTAGCACTGCGATGCAGTGCCCTAGACCACTGCGCCACCCAGGAGGCCGTGTTTGTTTTTTATGACAGTGTTTTTCTTTCATTTGCATTTTGTATTTACATTTTGATGTTAGTATTTTTTGTAATCCATTTTGATGTTAGTATTTTTTGTAATCCAGGGCTCATCTGTAAAAACAGACCTGGGTCTCAGGATGACTCCCTGAAAATAAAGGCTTCAATAAAATAAGCGTTGACATACTTTCTTCATAAGCATATCAATATGATATTTACAGCATAAAATGTTGTCTTTGTAACAAACACACATTGATTTTGTGGATAAATATTTACACTCAAGCTGGGCGATGTTTGTGCACTGTCCACATGTAGTCTACACCTTTTGTAGGAATATTAGCTAGTCGTTATGGGATTTGTCCCCCGGGAAAGATCTAACAGCGGACATAAGGAGAGACGAGAAGAGACAAAAATAGCCAGTTATAGAATATTGTGTTGTAGTACAGCGATCTCGAGACTTGGCATTCAACTCACGGTTGACAACATTTCAATGATAACCTGCATTTACATAATGTGATGAAACGTTGAAATGAAGTTGTATGCTTCTTCGCAGCAAGATGTTGCAGAACTATAGTAGTGTCTTATAAAGACACATTCCACATTCCAAAACACATTCCAGCCACTGGCTCTTGCCATAACTGATTTAACAGAGAAATATCAGCTAGACAGCTGATTTCTCCAAGCTATGCTCGCTAGCTCCTGTCAGCTTGGCTAAACACAAGGTCAGCGCAGGCTTTAGCATGCACAAAGAACTGAATTAGGTGACCATCTTAAGATGGCGAATCGTTCTCTCCATAGCAAAGCTAGCTTAGCTTACCTCGCTGTACTTACTATTGCAGAATTCCCCAACTGGTGGCCCTTTTTACCTAAAAGACTGTAAAAACACCAGGAAATCAGCTCTAAGTGATTTTAATTTCTACGTATAACAGAGACACTGATCGTATACAAATGCAAGCAAGGTTTGAGAAATGATTATGTTTTAGTCAAATATTGTGTGTGTTTGGGCATCTTGCTGTCAATACATTAATTATTGTACTACTGCCTTTTTTGTGATTGAATGGCAAAAGGCACACCCAAGAAACACCCACATCAAACCACACCCAAGACAACTCTCGTTTGCCTTCAGTCATGGCCGCTAGCACTTCTTAATGAGGATAAATGAAAAACAAGGCCAAAATCAGGAAGTGCACTCGCCCTTTAAAGGCATGCTAAATATAATTACAAAATAATTACGCTCAGACAGGCCGCATCCACTAAGCCTCGAAACGAGCTTCTCATTAAATGTGTGACTGCACAGAGCAATGCCTGTCTAACACGTATGGTGGCCTAAAAAGGTCAAAAATATATATTTTGTCACATACACCGGATAGGTGTGTTGTGTTACAGGGTCAGCCATAGTAGTATGGCGCCCCTGGAGCAAATTAGGGTTAAGTGCCTTGCTCAAGGGCACAGTGACACAATTTTCACCTTGTCAGCTCGGGTATTGGAACCAGCAACCTTTCAGTTACTGGCACTACGCTCTAACTGCTAGGCTACCAAATCTTATACATCGAGACATTTCAGCTCAAATCAAAGTTAATTGGTCGCGTACACAGATGTTATCGTAGGTGCAGCGAAATGCTTGTTTCTAGCTCCAACAATGCAGTAATACACACATCATCCAAAAAGTTTAAAACAAATAATATCAGAAAGAGCAACATCAGAGTCCAGAACAAACAAACAAACAATATAAATGAATAATGGTATGTATAGACAGCATATGAATAGGGAAAGGTATGTACAGCAGTAGTTATATAGGATGAGCCATAACCAGCATACAGTATATACAGTGCATTCGGAAAGTATTCAGACCCCTTCCCTTTTTCGACATTTTGATATGTTACAGCCTTATTCTAAAATGGATTACCCCATATTTAAAATCGTATTTATATAAGTATTCAGAGCCTTTGCTATGAAACTCGAAATTGAGCATCCTGTTTCCGTCAATCATCCTTGAGATGTTTCTACAACTTGAATGGAGTCAACCTATTGTGAATTCAATTGTTTGGACATGATTTGGAAAGGCACACACCTGTCTATATACAGTTGGCAGTGCTTGTCAGAGCAAAAACCAAGCCATGAGGTTGAAGGAATTGTCCATAGATCTCCGAGACAGGATTGTGTCGAGGCACAGTGGGGAAGGGTACCAAAACATTTATACAGCATTGAAGGGCCCCAAAACCATAGTGGCCTCCTTCATTCTTAGATGGAAGAAGTTTGGAACCACCAAGACTTCTTAGAGCTGGCCGCCCAGCCAAACTGAGCAGGGAGGTGACCAAAAACCCGATGGTCGTTCGGAAAGAGCTCCAGTTCCTCTGTGGAGATGGGAGACCCTTCCAGAAGGACATCCATCTCTGCAGCATATTACCAATCAGGTCTTTATGGTAGAGAGGCCAGACGGAAGGCACTCCTCCAAAAAGGCTCCTAAAGGACTCTCAGACCATAAGAAACAAGATTCTCTGGTCTGATGAAACTAAGATTGAATTCTTTGGCCTGAATGACAAGCATCACATCTGGAGGAAACCTGGCACCATCCCTACGGTGAAGCATGGTGGTGGAAGCATTTCAGTGGCAGGGACTGGAAGACTAGTCAGGATGGAGGGAAAGATGAACAGAGAAAGTACCGAGAGATCCTTGATGAAAACTTGCTCCAAGTCTCTGAATGTCCTTGAGTGGCCCAGCCAGAGCCCGGATTTGAACCCGATCGAACATCTCTGGAGAGATCTGAAAATAGCTGTGCAGCGACACTCCCCATCCAACCTGACAGAGCTTGAGGATATGCAGAGAAGAAATGGGAGAAACTACCCAAATACAGGTGTGCTAAGCTTGTAGCGTCAAAGGGGCGGCAGGTAGCCTAGTGGTTAGAGCATTATACTAGTAACCGAAAGGATGCAAGATCGAATCCCTGAGCTGACAAGGTAAATAAATCTGTCGTTCTGCCCCTGAACAAGGCAGTTAACCCACTGTTCCTAGGCTGTCATTGAAAATAAGAATTTGTTCTTAACTGACTTGCCTAGTTAAATAAAAGGTCAAATAAAAAATATAAATAAAAAAATACCCAAGAAGAATCGAGGCTACATTATAATCGCTGCCAAAGGTGCTTCAACAAAGTATTGAGCGATGAGTCTGAATACTTACGTAAATGTGATTTCAGTTTTTCATTCATTTGCAAAATTTTCTAAAAACCTATTTTTTTTGTCGTTATTGGGTATAGATTGATAAGGGAAAAAAACATTGAGTCAATTTTAGAATACGGCTGTAATGTAATCAAATGTGGGAAAAGTCAGGGGTCTGAATACTTTCCGAATGCACTGTACATAGGAAGTGGGTAGAACAGTATGTAAACATTATTAAAGTGACCAGTGTTCAATGACAGTCTCTAAGGTGCAGGGTAGAGTACCTGGTGGTAGCCAGCTAGTAACAGTGACTAAGGTTCAGGCCAGGGTACTGGGAGGAGGCCGGCTATTGGTGACTGTTTAACAGTCTGATGTCCTGGAGATAGAAGCTGAGTTAATGCAGTGCATTAACGAAAGTTCACAAAACATAAACATAACAGCATCTTACACAATTAGGAGCCCATAGGCAGTCTATCTATACTACAGCTCTTATCCAGCCCTCTCCCAGTCACAGAGCTGCCAGCTAAGCACAAATGGAAGAGAGAGACGAAGCGAGAAGAGAGGAGAGAGAAAGGGAGGTTAATGCAATCGTTGGCAAGCTGCACCTCGGGTGGACGGTGAATCCTGGCCTCCCAGCATGGCGAGGCAGACTCTGTACTCACAGGGTCGCTGAACCGCAATCCCTACATTAAACCTCCATCTCCACAGAAGCTTCTGGTCACATAACTGCTGGAGAGCCTTCCGCTGCCACTGAGCCGGCCCGGGCCGGATGAGGACATGACACTTTACATTATAATCAGTCTCTCTCGCTGTCGAAAGGTGGCTATGTATAACAGGGTTGGTTAAGTTTCCACTTGACACTGCAGAAATACATATTTGATGATTTATGTATTCCTATTGGTTGGTTGAATTTACACTGAACAAAAATATAAAGCGCAATGTGTTGGTCCCATATTTCATGAGCTGAAATAAATCCCAGAAATGTTTGATATGCACAAAAAACGTATTTCTCTCAAATGTTGTGCACAAATTTGTTTTACATCCCTGTTAGTGAGCATTTCTCTTTTGCCAAGATAATCCATCCACCTGAGATGTGTGGCATATCATGAAGATGATTAAACAGCATAATCATTACACTGGTGCACCTTGTGCTACGGACAATAAAAGGCCACTAAAATGGGCAGTTGTGTCACAACACAAATGCCACAGATGTCTCATGTTTTGAGGGAGTGTGCAATTGACTGCAGGAATGTCCACCAGAGCTGTTGCCAGAGAATGTAATGTTAATTTCTCTACCATAAGCTGCCTCCAATGTAGTTTTCAGTGTATGATCTGTGTAGTAATATTATTCGTATCTTCCATTTGCATTGCTAGTTACAGCCTAATGTTACCTAGCTAACTATAATTGAACTTAGCTAGTTGGCTAGCTTTAGCTACCAGCAAATTCATACAGGGTAGTAACGTTATGAGTTGGGATTATGATTCATTGTTTAGCTAGCTACATGTCTAAACAAAACACTCCACTATGCAAGTAACCATTTCACTTATTTCCTGTAATAAAGAATACAAATTAGGTGAAGTAAAGACGTTGTCAGCTATATAATATGGTCATTATTTGAACTGGCTAGCCAGCTAACTTAACATTAGCTAGTTTGCTAACAAGCTAGAAACAAACCAAAACATTGTTTACAAAGTTACTTTTAGTTGCCCGGTTTGCTAGATTGACATTTACTAAAATCATTTTTAAACGGATGGGTTTATTGATGTTAAAATACACCATTTGTGCTATTTTGGACTACCAGGCTGCCGATGTCATGCAGCCTATAATTTTTGTGTTTATACTTTTTCATAACGACAACGACACGTTTGATGTCAGACGACAATAGAATGTTCATAATGTCACTGCGACAACTGTCTACAGACATGTCGATAGACGTAGAATAAACCAGCCTTTAGTCTTGACATCTTTGGTTGTTTAGTACACTACCGTACTCTCTCTGTTTAGCACATGGCCTCACATGTGAATCCTTAACGAGATGGGTGGGGCTAAGGCTTAAGAGGGTGTGAACGATGCTGAATGGGTGTAGACAAAGAGGGTGTACCAAAACATTCAAGGGGGGCCATTTTCTCAAAAGTCCTTCAACTTTCAAAGCAGAATTACTTTCCTATTGTTCCTCAACTGTAGTGTATTTTATAGCTCTAAATCTCAACTTTTATCCAATGTAAAAAAACACAATTTATAATGTTGATGCAAAGATCAAATCGAGCTGGTCGGTAACATATGTGTATGGTACCTGAGATATTGGGGCATCCTAGGATGTGCTTTTCTATGTTATTGCTGTAAGAGTGAGTTGGCTAGCATGCTCTAATTGTAATGGTCGCATTAACTGAATTAGCAGGCAGCTATTTCCATGCTAACAGACGAATCACGAATCTACAGCAATCAACATACTGTTGTCCTGCACATGTATTGTGTTTCCTTTTGTCTATCGTCAGGTACCTACCTGCATTTATTATATTTTGTACTATTTTTTGTCTTTGATTACAAAATACCCAGTCTGATATTGATATGCAAGCGACGAATCACGACTCTACAGCCATCAACACACGGTTGTCCTGCACATCTAATGTGCTACCTAGTGTCTATCGTAAGAATACACACCAATCAACTGGGATCGCTGGCTGGACAGTCCTGTCATTAAAAAACACAATGCAAGAGAGTTACACAAAGTACGGTTAAATCTGTTACACTGGTGACTTCTCTGGACAGCTATTAAATATGCCCAAGCAAATCAAGTGATCTGCCTTTCCAACCATGCACCCAACTATTTCACTATTACTAGATACCACTTCTGGATCTTCTTCATGAGCAAGCAAAGCCTAGTAATTGCAGCCTAGGCTAGAATTTATGCATTTGCTCTCACTTTATTAAATCAAATAAGTAGTCCGCTTTTCAGTGGTAATGATGTATTTCTTATCCACGATTTTACACTTTTTGAGAGGTAGGTTGGTGGTGGGTGAAAGCAGATTGGTGAACATGGTATAACTTGGAATCGATTCAACTTGATGTGGGACTGTTTTTCATGCCTAGGACCACAAGGCAGCCTTTAGTTACTATGCCCCCAAAACACACCTTTTCAGCTTTGCTTCTACTTAGGATGCTTGTTAGTCATTCAGTTTTATATATATATATATATATTATTGTCTTGTTTGTTGTGTAGTAAATATTTAAGTTTTCCTTATTGTTTTAATTTGTTTTTTCCTGTTAAGCACATTGTGCTGCATTCCATGTCTGAAATGTGTTGTATAAATAAAGCTTGATTTGATTTTGAACTGAGAGTGTGTGTCGGTGTGTGTGTGTGTGTGAAATATGGTCTTTTACTGATGGACTAAACATGCCCTAAACAAAACCTATTACACTAGTTTTTACTCTAATAACATGACTGGAATAAAATATTATAGGACATGAGCATCCATACAAAGCCAAGTACAGGACAGCGTGATATCCTCCACAGAGCAAGGACAAGGTTCAACAGACTTTAAAAGCATGGCATAATTCAAAAGGGGAATAAATATATATTGTAATGCAAGCGCTAACACTTGACAGAATCCCTAACAAAGACTTCTTACAATGTTATGATAGTCCAAGTGCACAGAAAACGTTTTACAAATCATGGCAGATTATTAGAAAACAATTATAGAAATGGTCATCTGCAACAACAACAAAAAAAATCGGTAAAATTGTCTCTTTTTTTTTTTACAATCTTCCACATTGTGAATTTGAGTGGTTTAAGAGGATAATTCCCTATGTATGTTTCTCAAGTACAAAGAAAACAAATGTGTAGCTCTTAAAGAGTTTGTAAGAGCCTATAGGCTACTGTTTATTTTTTTTAAACCTATATTGTTGGGGCTTGATAAAGTTAGGAACCCAGACAGTATCACGTATGGCTATGCAGCAACAGAATAATTTCCATCTTGCCTTGGTTACATAGATGAAGAATTACGTTGGACAAAAAGACAAAGGATATCCAAATTATACTGTAGCCTACAGTGCATGTCATCTGAGGAAGGGGGGCAAAAAAACACCATATTCACCAAAAATGATATAAATGACCATTAAAATAATAATTTTAGCCAAATGTAGAGCGTTATCCCATAAAACGCCCGTTTTACAACATCGGTTTTTCTATTGACAACTAAAGGACTGCTCACCTCTAAAAATATCCAAAACGTCAGGACTATCCAAGGGAGTAGATTCTTCATCTCTATTTGCCGAATTATAAACTCAGCTTTTTGAAAGGAAAGATGGAAAAAAGTCCTTATCACAATGTCGACTTCATATAGCGCTACAAAACGTTGAGCAGCTTCCCGTATCACACAAAGCAAAGCATACGACCTACAAGCTTTCGAGTAGCCCCGCTGTCAATGTGGGATAGGAGCAGGGAGCAGTGACAGCCCAATGTCGGCTTGAGTCCCTGTTAGGTCAGTGGCATTGTTTCCGCGACTAGATAACCTCAAAGAATAGGCATGAGAAGTGCTTCTTTTGAAGCAAAACTGCCCCAAAGAAAGATAATATTAGCGGTAAGAACGACTAATCCACTCCCCTTTTCGTTGATTAAACTACCCGAAGATTCTGCTAAGGTGACTCAAATAAGGTGAATCAAAAGGTTGCCTGTTGGGAAATTAGAATACTAATTAAATACGATATCTACTGTTGCCTAGTCCTAAAATTTGATATATACAATATGGTAACTAATATGAATAATCAGATTCTCTGACATCTCATGGAATTGCAGTAGCCTAGTATAGTAGAGAGATCCTACAGTCTATTTTAGGTTTACAATGGAACCCGGACTGTCAAAGGAGGAGGGAGGGGGGCACAGCACTGTATCTTACATTGTCCCAAAAGGACTAATGCAGTAACAACCACACAATAATCCTATCAAAGTGACCAGAGTGCTTGTCTTTACGATCCTATGTGATTATTATGATGATTATACACTGAGTATAAAAAACATTAACAACACTGACTCTTTCCATGACATAGACTGATCAGGTGAATCCAGATGAAAGCTATGATCCCTTATATATGCCACTTGTTAAATCCACTTTAAGGGAAGGAGACAGGTTAAAGAAGGATTTTTAAGCCTTGAGACAATTGAGACATGGATTCTGTATGTGTGCCATTCATAGGGTGAATGGGCAAGACAAAAAATTGAAGTGCCTTTGAACGGGGTATGGTAGTAGGTGCCAGGCTCATCGGTTTGTGTCAAGAACTGCAACGCTGCTGAGTTTTTCCACACTCAACAGTTTCCTGTGTGTATCAAGAATGGTCCACCACCCAAATGACATACAGCCAACTTGACACAACTGTGGGAAGCGTTGGAGTCAACATGGGCCAGCATCGCTGTGGAACGCTTGACACCTTGTAGAGACCATGCCCTGATGAATTGGGTGTACAAACACTTGTTTTAACTCCCCTCCCCTCCATGGTCATTTCATTTTCCATAGTTTATTTTGCTAGTATTTGAACAGTTGCAAGTAGACTACTTACAGTGGGTACACTGTAGCCTACCTACTTATAGTTTTAGTGGCACTTTATATAAAAGGGACCATTCTGTTCTGTTCTACTGTTGCAGAATAAGAACAAAATACTTATTTCTTGTCTCTCACATACAGGCACAGTCTAGCAACCTGAAAGTAAAAATAGTTTTCAAAAGAGAGAAAAAAAAGACAGGTGAAAGCAGAGTTTTTTTTTCTCCCCCTGGTGTATTCACCGGTGTCCGTTGTCATGGAAGCAGTGTTCATCTAAAACAAAAGAAAAGAGAGTGGCAATGATGATGCTGTTTCACAACACACCTCTTGTGTTTAATTGGCCTGTCTTTGCAATGACTGAGGATCATTGGCTGTGATAAATGGACGCCATCTTGCCTTCAACCACTTTGTCGGCTTGACAATGCCTTGTAATTCGAATGATGTCTGAGGTAGCCTAACTAGTACAAGGAAGAAGCCTTCAATTATTAGTAATGTGTGATTGGATGGGTTAGCCTTGTCCTAAAAATGTTCTCTTCGACTTATCTCATCAGGAGCGTGAAAAACATATACAAATACATAAGACTTTAAAATCCATATAATTAAACAGAACACTTAATCGTTTCTCTATGGCTGTGTTTACACAGGCAGCCCAATTGTCATAATTTGCCCAATATATGCCAAAAGAGCTGATCTGATTTGTCAAAAGACCAATTACAAAAACAAAACATTTAATGGGCTGCCACTGTGTTGTGCATATAAATTTGAATACATAGTCCTGTTTACAACATAAACATGGGAATCATGTTTGTTTAGACTGTTTTAAATCACAGCAACGTTCACAACTGTAATATCTTATATTTCACAGAGTTATGGCTGAACAACGACATGAATAACATACAGCTGGCGGGTTTTACGCTTTTTCAGGATAGAACAGCGGCCTCTGGTAAGACAAGGGGTGATGGCCTATTTATATTTGTAAACAACAGCTGGTGCAAGAAATCTAAGGAAGTCTCAAGGTTTTGCTCGCCTGAGGTAGAGTATCTCATGATAAGCTGTAGACCACACTATTTACCAAGAGAGTTTTCATCTATACTCTTCATAGCTGTTAATTTAATGCCACAAATCGATGCTGGCACTAAGACCGCACTCAATGAGCTGTATACAGCTATAAGCAAACAGGAAAATGCTCAGCCAGAGGCGGCACTCCTAGTGGCCGGGGACTTTAATGCAGGGAAACTTAAATCCGTTTTAACTCATTTCTACCAGTATGTTAAATGTGCAACCAGAGGGGAAAAAAACTCTAGACCACCTTTACTCCACACACAGAAACGCGTACAAAGCTTTCCCCTCGCCCTCCATTAGGCATATCTGACCATAATTCTATCCTCCTAATTCCTGTTTACAAGCAAAAACTAAAGCAGGAAGCACCAGTGACTCGGTCATTAAAAAAGGGGTCAGATGAAGCAGATGCTAAGCTACAGGACTGTTTTGTTAGCACAGACTGGAATATGTTCTGGGATTCTTCCGATGACATCGAGGAGTACACCACATCAGTCATTGGCTTCATCAATAACTGCATCGATGATGTCGTCCCCACAGTGACCGTATGTACACACCCCAACCAGAAGCAATGGATTACAGGCAACATCTGCACTGAGCTAAAGGACAGAGTAGCCGCTTTCAAAGAAGCTTATAAGAAATCACCCTATGCCATACGACGAACCATCAAACAGGTAAAGCGTCAATACAGGACTAAGATAGAATCATACTACACCGGCTCCGACGCGCGTCGGATGTTTATTTATTTATTTACATTTTATTTAACTAGGCAAATCAGTTAAGAACAGATTCTTATTTACAATGACGGCCTACCAAAAGGCAAAAGGCCTCCTGCGGGGAACGGGGTCTGGGATTAAAATAAATAAATAAATACAATGTAAATGTCATGTATACTCCCTCTCCGGCCTCTAGGTCATCAGGCTGCTGATGATCCCGCACACCTGTCACCATCGTCTCGCGCACCTGTACCTCATGACAATCACTTGGACTCCATCACCTCCTTGATTATCTTCCCTATATCTGTCACTCCCCTTGGTTCTTTCCTCAGGTGCTATTGACTCTGTTTTCATGTCAGTGCGTTGTTTGCGTTTCGTGTTCATTTTATTTATTAAAACACTCACTTCCTGAAATTGCTTCCCGACTCTCAGCGCACTCGTTACAGTAAATATAGAACAAAACACACATCACAACACTACATAAAGAGAGACCTAAGACAACAACATAGCAAGGCAGCAACACATGACAACACAGCATGGTAGCAACACAACATAACAACAACATGGTAGCAGCACAAAACATGGCACAAACATGATTTGGCACAGACAACAGCACAATGGGAAAGAAGGTAGAGACAACAATACATCACATGAAGCAACCTCAACTGTCAGTAAGAGTGTCCATGATTGAGTCTTTGAATGAAGAGATTGAGATAAAACTGTCCAGTTTGAGTGTTTGTTGCAGCTCGTTCCAGTCGCTAGCTGCAGCGAACTGAAAAGAGGAGCAACCCAAGGATGTGTGTGCTTCGGGGACCTTTAACAGAATGTGACTGGCATGACCGGGTGTTGTATGTGGAAGATGAGGGCTGCAGTAGATATCTCATATAGGGGGAGTGAGGCCTAAGAGGGTTTTATAAATAAGCATCAAACAGTGGGTCTTGCGATGGGTAAACAGAGATGACCAGTTTACAGAGGAGTATAGAGTGCAGTGATGTGTCCTATAAGGAGCATTGGTGGCAAATCTGATGGCCAAATGGTAAAGAAATGGTGGCTGGGCTTGCAAACTATTACAGACTACAAAGGGAAGCACAGCCGTGAGCTGCCCAGTGACACGAGCCTACCAGATGAGCTAAATTACTTCTTTGCTCGCTTCGAGTCAAGTAACACTGAAACATGCATGAGAGCATCAGCTGTTCCGGATGACTATGTGATCACGCTCTCCGTAGCCGATGTGAGTAAGACCTTTAAAAACAGGTCAACATTCACAAGGCCGCAGGGCCAGACGGATTACCAGGACGTGTACTCCGAACATGCGCTGACCAACTGGCAAGGGTCTTCACTAACATTTTCAACCTGTCTCTGACTGAGTCTGTAATAGCAACATGTTTCAAGCAGACCACCATAGTCCCTGTGCCCAAGAACACTAAGGTAACATACCTAAATTACTACCGACCGATAGCATTCACGTCTGTAGCCATGAAGTGCTTTGAAAGGCTGGCATGGCTCACATCAACACAATCATCCCAGAAACCCTAGACCCACTCCAATTTGCATAACACCCCAACAAATCCACAGACGATGGAATCTGTATTGCCCTCATCACTGCCCTATCCCACCTGGACAAAAGGAACACCTATGTGAGAATGATATTTATTGACTACAGCTCAGCGTTCAACACCATAGTGCCCTCAAAGCTCATCACTAAGCTAAGAACCCTGGGACTAAACATCTCTGCAACTGGATCCTGGACTTCCTGACAGGCCGCCCCCAGGTGGTAAGGGTAGGTAACAACACACCCGCCCCACTGATCCTCAACACGGGGGCCTCTCAGGGGTGCGTGCTCAGTCCCTTCCTGTACTTCCTGTTCACTCATGACTGCATGGCCTGACATGACTCCAACACCATCATCAAGTTTGCTGATGACCCAACAGTGGTAGGTCTGATCACCGACAACGATGAGACAGCCTATAGGGAGGAGGTCAGAGACCTGACAGTGTGGTGCTAGGACAACAACCTCTCCCTCAATGTGATCAAAACAAAGGAGATGATTGTGGACTACAGGAAAAGGAGAACCGAGCACACCCCCATTCTCATCGACAGGGCTATAGTGGAGCAGGTTGAGAGCGTCAAGTTTCTTGTTGTCCACATCACCAACAAACTATCATGGTCCAAACACACTAAGACAGTCGTGAAGAGGGCACGACAAAGCCTATTCCCCCTCAGGAGACTGACAAGATTTGGCATGGGTCCTCAGATCCTCAAAAGGTTCTTCAGCTGCACCATCGAGAGTATCCTGACGGGTTGCATCACTGCCTGGAATGGCAACAGCTCGGCGTTCGACCGCAAGGCACTAGAGAGGGTAGTGCGTATTGCCCAGGACATCACTGGGGCCAAGCTTCCTGCCATCCAGGACCTCTATCCTGGGCGGTGTCAGAGGAAGGCACTAAATATTGTCAAAGACTTCAGCTACGCTGTTCTCTCTGCTACTGCACGGCAAGCGGTACCGGAGCGCCAAGTCTAGGTCCAAAAGGCTTCTTAACAGCTTCTATCCTCAAGCCATATGACTCCTGAACAGCTTATCAAAGGGCTACCCAGACCCCTCTTTTACGCTGCTGCTACTCTATTATCTATGCATAGTCCCTTTAACTCTAACTACATGTACATATTACCTCAATTACTTCGACTAACCGGTGCCCCCGCACATTGACTCTGTACCGGTACCCCCTCTATATAGCCTCGCTTGTTATTTTACTGCTGCTGTTTAATTATTTGTTACTTTTATTTTCTATTTTTACTTATGAATTGTTTTACTTAATACTTATTTTTCTTAAATCTGCATTGTTGGTTAAGGGCTTGTAAGTAAGCATTTCACTGTAAGGTTTACACCTGTTGTATTTGGTACATGTGACAAATAAAAGGTGATTTGGTATGGTGTAGGCCTACAGCCTAATATACAGCACATAATCAGTGCATAAATGTAGGCCATCAAATGCCTTTTTTGACAGGACCACTTGCGGTGAACAATAAAAGCCTTGCAACACAAACACATTACAATCAACCATCAGGACAACCAGCATGCTCATTTGGAAAACGTAAATGGCAAAATAGGAGAATGAGGACCTGCAAATCTAAAGAGTGGCTTGACAGATTCCCTGTCAAAGTACTTAGACTGCATACAGCTCCAACCCTTTTCCCACATCAGTTTCCTTCTCTCGTTATACTGTCATGTGATAATTGTTACTTATTGTACAATTGCTGTCTGGAATCAGGCTGCAGTAATGCCATTTAATGGCCCTTGTGAGTTATGAAACCAGTAAATGGCATCTCTGCAGCCATTTACAATATATTGGCTGCTATATTCCAGAGCGAAAGCTTGAGCTTTTCTTTGCATGTACAACACACTCCACCGTTTCTCCACCTCAAAGAGGATAGTAAAAATTGTGCTCATGTTGTCTTCCCACACAATCAGTCTGGATATCATGAATTGGGTCATACATTTTCTGCCAGGACAATCAGAATTTGTAAGCAGATTTGTTTTTACATAACATGAAAACCTCTACATTTTTCAATTCATCTGTTTAAATTCTTAAATGGATTAAGTTCTTCTACAATGTGATGACCCATCCACATTTGGATAGTAACTATCAAGCTCTGGGTATCTTTGCATGGAGCAATTCGGAAAGAATCGTCCAGTCATTTTATCTAGAAGCTTCTCACATAGGATTTGTTCTAGCCTAAAAATTCATGTAATAACTTGAGATTTTAGATGGAAAGCTGTGGCGTTCTCCAATAGAAGAGAGTGATTTGGCCTCAAAGTGAACTTTGTCAGTCAAGCAATTTTGAGAACACTGGTCTCTGTCTTGTCTTACTGAATTATAGATGCTACCTACTGTCAGTTCTTACAAACAGATGCTGCATTTAAAAGTTTTTTTGCAATGCTTTTCCCAAGCTTTCTCCTATGGCAAAGTCTTGGCATCAGTGCATCTTATTCTCATTAACACACAGTGCAAAGCCAGACTAAAATCAGAATAAATGATCTTAAATCCAGTGCTTGAAATGGAGTCATTCTATAACCTTTGAATTATGAAATGAATATAACTAATTACATCTGCAATCAGTGGGTTCTATAAGATTCACCATTGAAGCTGCAGTTAAAACAGCATGTCTTCGGAGACTGTAATATTGACTGGGAGAGACTTAGACTCAGACATTCATTCAAATCTAGCGAAATCGACACAAATCCTCGCAGTGCTCTAAACCCCTTATCTTTCTGGATCCCCCCTCAGAGCTGATCATATCATTTGAGGAGACGGTCGTTCCTCTCCCTCCTGGCGGTGAGAGTAAACCGTGCTCAGATCCAGCACCCCTGCTGCACCCATGCTGCATAGCCTGGGATCTGAGCCTCCTCCCTACAGCAGGAGGAAGCCACAGTGGTGTGGAAAAGTGTGCCTGCTTATCAACCGTTACCGTGGAGGGATGCTTTAAGGGGAGAGAGCATTGTGGCCTTAACTCTCGTTCCATAATGAGAGTCTGACTTTATACATGACTTGGAGGGGGGGGGGGGGGGGTTGCAGCAGGGGTCGAAGGGAAGGATAGGGGTAGAGAGAGAAAGGTATCTTTTGTGTTAGCCTTTGATGGAAGCCCTTCCTTAAAGACTTGTTATACAGAAGCTTTTGTACCACACTAATAAGGACGATCCATTATAATGAACACATCGGTCGGATAAGTCCCATGAGATAAGCACTGAAGTCTACACTCTGTACAATGTGGTGAAATCAGGCTACTATTTGTGGAGGAGTTGGTGGAATTGGGTTATTGACCAGGAAAGGTCAGTGGAAGAGCAGGGACTAAAAATGATATTGACATTAGCCGCAGAAAACTAGCTAATGACAACATCTGTAACGGCTTTCCTCCTCCTCTTCATCCGAAGAGGAGGAACAGGGATTGAACCAAAATGCAGCGTTGTGTGATGACATGATTTATTTAAACAAGACGAAAAAACGAACTACACTTGAATAATTAACAAAACAAATAAACGATGTAGACAGACCTGGACGACGAACTTACATGAAACACGAAGAACGCAGTAACAGGAAAACTGACTACATAAAACGAACGAACAAACAAAACCGAAAACAGTCCCGTGTGGCGTAACATACAGACACTGACACAGGAGACAACCACCCACCAACAAACAGTGTGAAAACACCTACCTTAATATGGCTCTCAATCAGAGGAAATGAAAACCACCTGCCTCTAATTGAGAGCCATATCAGGTCACCCTTAAACAAACATAGAAACACATAACATAGACTACCCACCCAAACTCACGCCCTGACCGTCAAACACATACAAAATAACAGAAAACCGGTCAGGAACGTGACATAACCCCCCCCTTAAGGTGCGAACTCCGGGCGCACCAGCACAAAGTCTAGGGGAGGGTCTGGGTGGGCGTCTGACCACGGTGGTGGCTCAGGCTCTGGGCGATGTCCCCACCCCACCATAGTCAATCCCAGCTTACGTCTCCCCCTTAGAATGACCAACCTCATTTTACACCCACTTACTTTTAATGGTAACCTTAATATAAGGGGCAGCACCGGGACAAGGGGCAGCACCGGGATAAGGTAGCTCAGGACAGAGATATAGCACAGGACAGAGAGGTAGGTCAGGATAGAGAGGTAGCTCAGGATAGAGGGGCAACTCCGGACTGAAGGGCAGCTCCGGACAGAGAGACAGCTCTGGACTGAGGGGCAGTTCTGGATAAATGGCCGCTCTGGGCTGAGGGGCAGCTCATGACTGGCTGACGGCTCTGGACGCTCATGGCTGGCTGACGGCTCTGGACGCTCATGGCTGGCTGACGGCTCTGGACGCTCATGGCTGGCTGACGGCTCTGGACGCTCATGGCTCGCTGGCGGCTCTGGCAGATCCTGTCTGGTTGGCGGCTCTGGCAGATCCTGTCTGGTTGGCGGCTCTGGCAGATCCTGTCTGATTGGCGGCTCTGGCAGATCCTGTCTGGTTGGCGGCTCTGGCAGATCCTGTCTGGTTGGCGGCTCTGGCAGATCCTGACTGACGAATGGCTCTAGCGGCTCCTGACTGACTAACGGCTCTGACGGCTCGGGACAGACGGGCGGCTCTAATGGCTCGGGACAGACGGATGGCTCAGACGGCACTGGGCAGACGGATGGCTCAGACGGCACTGGGCAGACGGATGGCTCAGATAGCGCTGGGGAGACGGATGGCTCAGATGGCGCTGGGGAGACGGATGGCTCAGATGACGCTAGGGAGACGGATGGCTCTGGCCGGATGAGGCGCACTGTAGGCCTGGTGCGTGGTGCCGGAACTGGAGGCGCCGGGCTAAGGACACGCATCTTCAGGCTAGTGCGGGGAGCAGGGACAGGGCACACTGACCTCTCGAAGCGCACTATAGGCCTGGTGCGTGGTACCGGCACTGGTGGTACCGGGCTAAGGGCACGCACCTCAGGGCGAGTGCGGGGAGAAGGAACAGTGCGTACAGGGCTCTGGAGACGCACAGGTGGCTTAGTGCGTGGTGCCGGAACTGGAGGCACTGGGCTGGGGCGGGGAGGTGGCGCCGGAAATACTGGACCGTGCAGGCGTACTGGCTCCCTTGAGCATTGAGCCTGCCCAACCTTACCTGGTTGAATGCTCCCCGTTGCCCGACCAGTGCGGGGAGGTGGACTAACCCGCACCGGGCTATGTAGGCGAACCGGGGACACCATGCGTAAGGCTGGTGCCATGTAAGCCGGCCCGAGGAGACGTACTGGTGGCCAGATATGTAGGGCCGGCTTCATGACATCCGGCTCAACGCTCAATCTAGCCCTACCAGTGCGGGGAGGTGGAATAACCCGCACCGGGCTATGAACACGTACAGGAGACACCGTGCGCTCTACTGCGTAACACGGTGTCTGCCCGTACTCCCGCTCTCCACGGTTAGCCTGGGAAGTGGGCGCAGGTCTCCTACCTGCCCTTGGCCCACTACCTCTTAGCCCCCTCCCAAGAAATTTTTGGGGTTTCTTCTCGGGCTTCCTTGCTAGCCGCGTACCTTCATATCTCCGGTCTTGAGCTTGATTCTCCGGCTTCCAGCCACGTCTCCTTGCTGCCTCCTCATACCACCGCTCTTGGGCTCTCGCTGCCTCCATCTCCTCACGAGCGCGGCGATATTCCCCAATATGTGCCCAGTGTCCTTTTCCCTCCAAGACTTCTTCCCATGTCCAAGACTCCTGTTTAGTAGGCCACTGCTCGAACTTACGTTGCTTGGTTCTGGATTGGTGGGTGGTTCTGTAACGGAATTCCTCCTCCTCTTCATCCGAAGAGGAGGAGCATGGATTGAACCAAGACGCAGCGTTGTAACTTGACATTATATTTATTTCACAAGGACGAAAACGAACACGAAAATATACTTGAACAATTTACAAAATAATAAACGATGTAGACAGACCTGGACGACGAACTTACATGAAACACGAAGAACGCATGAACAGGAAAAATGACTACATAAAACGAACGAACAAACAAAACCGAAAACAGTCCCGTGTGGCGTAACATACACAGACACTGACACAGGAGACAACCACCCACCACAATCAATGTGAAAACACCTACCTTAATATGGCTCTCAATCAGAGGAAATGAAAACCACCTGCCTCTAATTGAGAGCCATATCAGGTCACCCTTAAACAAACATAGAAACACATAACATAGACTACCCACCCAAACTCACGCCCTGACCGTCAAACACATACAAAATAACAGAAAACCGGTCAGGAACGTGACAACATCCATCCTATAGATTTGTGTAGATACATAATGGGGGTAGGCTATAGTGTCGCTGTTGCTCTGTTGTCAACATAGCCAACTACACCTAACCCCATCGTTAGGATAGTGTGGAGGAACATAGCACAGGATAAGCATGTGATATACAGGGCATAAAAAAGATGTGCCTTGCTATAACAACGAAGAAACAGCGGCAGGGTGATTAGATATCCACCCACCACGTTACCCTCACATTTCCCAATCATCCCTCTGTGTTCGATAGCATCATTCCACACAGCCCCATCATATTAGATCAGTATCACTGTATCCATTCACTCCAGGGAGTCAGGTGTGTTCTCTTTCTCTCTAATATTGCCAGGCAACTGGGGACTACCTGCAGGGCTGCAATGGGATGAAAATGAGCGATAGCAGCCTTCCTCCGTACCCGTCGCTGTGCTCCTGCTGTCACACAACCAATTACAGGCTAGATCAAGACCTCGACCTCGCCCTAGAAAACCTCCAACCTCGGAATTATCACAAAAGGCATGCGTCCTAACGTGATATGTGCATAACTCAAATCTCCCACTGACTGGGTTTGCACGGGTATAATCTAAGAATCCATAACCAAATATTGAATGTCTGTCAAGAGACTAACACGTGGATCATGTTAGATTGAGTCTGACAGCCATAACCATCATAGGAAATATTTGCTAATAAGGGTAAGCTTAAAAGTACACAACAACAACCATCAAACTAAGCCCTGATTAACCCCAGGGGTCCTGGACATTGCTTGGAGGCGGGCGTTGCTTGTGTACATTGGCCCTTAGCCCATTTGTTAGAATATAAATCCCCCTCCACCCACCCCTTGATCCACCTCCAGACATTAACCTTGTACAGTTTATCGTCACATGCCAATATGTACCAAGTAGACATTTCTAGATACAGGAACATCAGCTTCTCCTGGAATGACAAAAGACTGCCCAAATTATAGTTCATTGGAGAGGTTGATCCTCATTGGTGGCCTATGCTCCTCATGCAGCAATGGGCCTGAGTGCAATTTTTTTCCTCTAATAGTCCAAAATCTATCTATTCCAGAAATAAATCCTGAGTAAAATCTGGTCAGTTGATTGGCCCAGCCAGGAGTAGATCGGACTTTTCCCCAGTAGAGGTTAAGAGACTTTTGGTAGTGGGGTCATGTTTGATGTTGGGAGGTTGACATCTGGGAAGTGAGTATAAGGGAACCACAAGCAGCTCAAAATGAACCTTGAGCTGAGCCGAGTCTGAAACAGTGGGCCAAGCTCACCAAGGAGTCAGCAGCGAGAATCTACAAATTCAATTTCAGTCTCATCATTTGCTCCAAATGACATCCATTCAGTCAAACATCCTAGTGTTCTACACTGTAATTGGGGGAGAAGTCCTGCCTCCCTTCACTTTGTACAGTTCGCTTAATTCTCTGTGTCACATCATCCTACCATGAGTGATGTTACTCTATCTTATTACAGTACATGACATATCCCATCTTTAGTGTGTCTTCTGGCCAGTGGTATTGTACGATGATCATTTTTAGGATACCCTCAATCTGACTTGTAAGTACACCATCTGTGGCGAGGGTACAAGATAGCTTGTGCCACCGTGGAAAGAAAGTTCCTGCCTTCTGGTCCGCCTTGCTACAGTACTGAATGCAGACAGTCAGCCTCAAAGGCAGCAATTATCCCCCCATTGAGCCAGTGATGAGGCCCCCTAGTTGTATCAAAGGCGACAGGCTGAGTTGTGTAGTCAACTCTGTGGGGTACAACCAGGGACCTCCCGCAGTCCTGCCATTGTGCAACACCAGTTCGATTCACCAGCATGTGGAACTAAACAGTCTGGAGAACTTAGCACGAGGCAGACTGTTTCAGACCTTTCAGAGTGATATCTCTAGTTGTCATGGCAATGGGTAAGAAATTGTAAAGTATAGAGGAAAACACACAGGCATAGAACTTGTTGCTGCATTTATGATGATGAAAGCAGAATTGGAGCCCAGCCATACTAGAGTATGGGGACACAGAGTGAAGACTGATTTTTTGGGACAGACTCCTTGAGACACTGTGGAACACAACAACAGTGGCTGCCACGAACACTATGTCAGACTAAGAACATTACTAAAGACATCAGACCACTGCCTTCTCTTGTCTTGGCCCTCTTTTATATGCTGAAGGGGTTTCGAACTAAGCCGAAGGCTATTCTTATTATGCAAATAGGGCCTTTATGAATCTGGTGCAAGTCAAGCTAGTTTTCCCTGCAAACTATGTAGTCCAGGGCCGGCTCTAGTCTTTTGGGTGCCCTAAGTGAGATTTGGTTGGGGCCCCCCACCTCGCGGCAAGACATTTGTAGCCCCCCTCTTGACGGCAGATAGAAATACATACACAAGTTAATTTCTGTCAATTCTACATATTTTTGCCATGGAGCGGAGAGAAAATTTAGCAATTTTAAAACAAATGTAATACAAGTCTACTCTTTCGGCCATGGAGTAATGAGAAAAAATGTGTCGTTTTACAGCCAACTTCCTGCAATTCTAATCACTTTGCCATGGGGTAGATAGATGTTTTTGCAGTTTTAAAGCCAATGTCCTACAATTCTACACACTTTGACATGACTTATGCCATGTTAATATGATGTCTCAGTGAGAATATCTTACAAAATCAATGGGGGCCCCCTGGAGGTCAGGGCCCCTGGGTAACTGCCCTCTGTGCATGGTCTTTATTCGACTATGAATATTACAAGTTTAGATAGCTGGTTAGACTAACTACCAATCTAAAAATGTACATGGCTAATGGTCAGCTAATTGACCCTTCACTAAGCCCCTCCCCAGATTTTTGGACAACCAATTGCTGCACTCCAATCGATAGCAATTGTCGTCAAGTCCGACACCTCTGACAAGCTCATGTTTGAAACACATGAAAGTCAATGAGGGAAGTGGGAAAAACAGTTTTCTTTCAAAAAACATATTGGTTAAATGGTTAAATAACTGAAGAGTGCACCAGGGGTACTTTCTACTGTGATTCCTGAAATGCAAAGCCTGGAGTATTTTTCAAATCTGAAATTACACTCTTGTTACATTGTTTGTTAGCTTGTTAGCTATCTCTCAGTCTCATTGACGACTAAATGTTGTTAACGCTAGCTAGCTGCTTAATATAACTTGTTTTCTCAAAATGTATGTTAGCTAGCTAAGTTAGCCATGCTATTAACTCCCTAGCAGCTGGGGGCCCTATGCGATCACTTATGTCGCTTATGCCTGGAGCCGGCCCTGGCAAAGTCAAATGAACAAAAACCCTGGGATCCTGCTAGAGAAGGGATATCAACAACAATAACAACAGATGGCTTAATGCATTTGGACACATTCAATTGTGTAATTGGGCTCCCATGGTGCAGCGGTCTAAGGCACTGCATCTCAGTGCTAGAGGTGTCATTACAGACCCCGGTTTGATTCCAGGCTGTATCACAACCGGCTGTGATTGGGAGTCCTATAGGGCGGCACACAATTGGCCCAGCGTCGTTAGGGTATTGCCAGGGTAGGTCGTCATTGTAAATAATAATTTATTCTTAACTGACTTGCCTAGTTAAATAAATAATTGATTAAAAGTGAACTAAAAGGGCTCTGGTGTTGTTTTGAAGAATTGTTTACTTAGAAAACCGGTGCTGCATTTGGAAGACAGAGAGAGAAAGAACTGAGTTCTGCCCATTGAAATGGACTCGGTGGTTTGCTGCAATTTTAATTTGGTTGGGTGATTGAATTGTAGGAGCATCAACACAGACAGTGTTAATGGGAAAAACAGGACTAGAGAGAGAGCACAGAGAAAGCACTCCCTTAATCTTTCATTGTCTCCCATTTCAGTTGTTATCCCGACCGAATAACAATGATTTGGTAGTTATGGGTTATAACTCTCAGTCAATGTGTTGTTACCAGAGCTTGGCCATATCATGGAGCCACTTCACTAAAATCTGCAAAGAGCTGGCACAGAGACATGGGAAACGTAAAGTCCAATCGAAAAGAAAAGGAAATGCATACCAGCTACTGATTGATAATACTGATGACCCATCATTTGGTTCTATTTCTAGAGGGTTTTCGATTAGTAGTCCTATATGGTTTTCTACTAGTCATTTCCAGATCCAATGACAAGGACAGATTGGATTTAGTAGAACCTGTGTCTTAGCCAGTTCTTTCCAAAGTGATCACATACTTTCCCCTTGTGATGAAAGCCTTTTCCACCAGTTTCCAAGGAAATGTACTATATTTCAATGTAAATATCACAACCCACCCACCCAATTTCCTTCTGTAAGCCTGTGCTATTGGCCTCAGACAATAGACACTGCAGACATAGGATAGATACAGTCTGAACATTGTGATAGGCTATGCTGCCCTCTACCGGACAATATTTTCAGTGACATTGAAAAATAATTGTTCAGGTAAATCTCAGTAGAAATGTCAGAAATCTCAGTAGCCTGACATGATCCCTCTACTTGTTTCCTTGCCTTCATCTACACTGATGTGAAAGAACTGTGTAACTTTGACCAACTGGGTTTGAACCTGGGCCATCTGTGCACCACAAGACAGTGTCAACCAACTGAGCGAAAGCCTAGGGATTAGCTCAGGGGAGCTAACGCAAGTCTTCAGGTCTCAGGCAAGGTTACTCATTCAAGCATAGTTCAGCGAACCACCTCTGCTACAAAACCTACAAATAGTCATGCACCATATTGCTTTCTTCCATATTTTTCCACATCATTGCAGATTAACCTAACCAATCACAGAATACAGCACCAACCTGTTCTCTGAATGTGAACTACTTGACAGCCCTGCAATACTTCCCATCAACATGCATCAGTTACTCAACATTAACTGGAACGGCAGCCAGAGAGACAGTTAATATGGGGGTGCATGTCTTCGAATGTAGACTATAGCCGTTGGGGGGAGCTTGTCAAGCAGTCTGTCACAACAATTATTCTGTTGCATGTTCATTGTGTAATTGGTGCTATGCGTCATTAACGACAGCATTCTGAAAGGTGTATTTCTATTCATTTACCTCACCAGTCCCCTCTGTATGGTTATAATGAGAGATGCATAATACACACTGCTCTGGCACAACAAGAAAAATCCCCAGACTGAATTACAACAATGATTGGCTGACCCCTGAACTAACGTTGAAGTTTAGAACTAGGCTTAATATTATGCATTAGCAAAATATACAGTAGGTCTACAGCACATGATAATGGAGTTTGAGGGATGGGTTAACTTTGAGACGAATTGTGTTGAATAGGCCTAATTAGGTAGGACTGCCACCATGCGTTGTCAAAAATGTTTAGGCTCAATTAAGTTGGCACCTCCATAGTGAAATCAAACAACAACTTTGATTAACAACATGATTAAACTAATTATACTACCCATTTGTCATTAAAAGCTTTCCAGTCAGTCAGAACTTCTAATCCTCTGGAAACATCAATTAAGACGCTCAACACCTGGTGAATTTAAATAAGTATACCATCTTTGAAATATTTAGACATTTAAATCTCAATTAACACAACAGGCCTGGTAGAAAATCAACTGCAACATTTCTCTGACAAGTTAATTGAGATGTCTCATTGGGCCCTTCTAAATATTTTATGTTTTGATTTGAGTGCCAGTTTTTGCTATTTCATAGTAGGCCGACATTTCTGAATAGTAGGCTACAAGATTATAGGCCAATAAAGTCATGAATAATAACTATATACTTGGTATAGGCACATTTCATGAAGCTAGATCACACTTTACAACCAGACCAAATAAGAAGGCTCATATAAATAGTCATATATTATTTCATTGCACTCACCACAGAGCTGTGTTCCATAGCTGTTCATCACCTCCCTCAGACTGGCAACGTCAGGCTGGAGTGAATATCTTCCTCCCACAGAAATAGCCTTCAATATATCAAGTTTTATATAGTGTCAAACAAGTCTGGTGGCTACAGTGCATCCTTCTTTCATTCCTTTAAGTAATTACTCATTAGAAATGGCTGGACAGGTGAATGTCGTGAGGTGAAGGCCTTGCGTTCACCTGTACAATCATGTGTAATCAGTGATTACTTCAAGGAAGGGAGGAAAGATGCACTTTTAAGGAATTTGAACAGCTCATGTGTAGCCAGTTCCCAGACTTGTGAACCAACATGGTCATCTAGCGGTCATTTGGCAGAAAACAGTGAATAGATCCCTTCCTTATTGCGTTCCTGACAAATATAATGTATCATTCTCCACCCAGACCCCAGAACCAAAGGCATGAGTTCCTCAATGGACTAGTGGAACTACTGGTTGTAAACAAATTGCTGGCTCAATAACTTCTTCATTAAGATAATGGTCTTGGAGGGGGGTAGTAAAAAGAACACCCACTGGAAAGCCAACCCTCACCAGAAGTGGAGAGGGAGAGAAAGAAAGAGGACTGACAAGGCCAGAGAAGTCTACTTAACAGCTGTATATGAAAGGCTGATTGAGTGCCACAGTATGAGTTATAATACCCATAAAACCTGGTGTGACGTTTTGATAACCGTGTAAATCTCTCTAGGACAAGGTGACTTTTATCAATATATTCTTTCACCTGTATTTACCCCCCCAAAATGAAATGCTAATTATCTGCTAATGTGGCTATTGTTATTTTTTTATTTAACTAGGCAAGTCAGTTAAGAACAAATTCTTATTTACAATGACAGCCTACTTTGGAACAGTGGGTTAACTGCCTCGTCAGCTCGGGGATTCGATCCAGCAACCTTTCGGTTACTGGCCCAACGCTCTAACCACTAGGTTACCTGCCACCCCTTCATGATGATCTGGACGAGACTGCCAAATCTCTGGATTAACTATCTAATGTTAGCTAAGTGTATTAATGTAGATATTGGCTACATTTCTTTAAAATTGACAATTCTGTGAACGGTCTTGTGCAAGTTTTAAATTTACACAATACCTGTTAGCAAAGGTATCAGCTAGAGATGACATGCAGGAAATCTTCCATGATTTCTACTTTTATGCTAATTAGCATTTTTCGGATCAGTTTAAATAGAGCCGAATATATTGATAAAAGTATCCTTGTCTGAGATTTACATAGTTATCAAAATGTCAAGCCAGGGTAAGACTACACGAAACAGCCCATATTTTTAAGTGTCTAAAATCCTCTATGGGAAAAATGAATAGTGGAAAAACGATTAGAACCGTCTCTCTTTTTGGCCGCTAGGTTTTCTGGGTATTATGACGCCTCCACTGAGGGGCATCACACTGATGCTTGGCAAATAGCCTGCCCTTTCCCTTACCCCCACCCAGCGGACACAGTTGCCAGTGTGTCCACACAGATGTATCATACACTCGTACGCATGCACACACACTACATGTCGTCTCCTCTGAAATGAATGTCTTCATTCAAGGCCACAACACAAAAACCAAATCTTAGTCAAAAAAAGGTTTAGAGACGTATCTTTATTTACAGTATCAGGACATTCATGTACAAATTTGTTCCCATAATAAGGAGCCTCTCGTTTGATAGAGACAAACTTGGACCAATTTACAGTAATTACTATTGGGAGTTAGGACAGAAAAACAAGCGCTGTCTGCATATACAAGTAAATTATTTGCAATTATTGCTGAAGAGATTGAAACCCATGGGATGTTTCCAGTTCTGGGTCAAACGTGTGCAATGGCTTTTTAAACAGTATAATTTAGAGACATACTCTCAAAGCAACATAACGTTTGTTTCATATACATAGAATTAACCCTCTCTCCCCCGTTCCCATTTTAGAAGATATCGATAACCTTAAACAAAACACCTTAAGAAAAGAGATGGCCTGGCAAAACATGGACAAAAAACTGGAGAGAAAAAAAAAGGAAAAAAATATGCAATTGCATTTATGGCCCAAGTCATTGCTAATTCTCCAAGCATGGCACCAAAGAAGAAGAAAACAAAAACAAAACAAAGTATCACAACAAGGTTTAGGGCCAGATTCAATCAGTTCGGCTTTAGCCAAACCCACATAACTGATGTTTTGACATTGTCGGAGGTGGAACCGTGTTAGAGCTGTCAAATCCACAACGGATCCCGGCATTATACCTGAATCGGACATCGCCATTGGCTGCACAGAGTCGCATTGAGAGAAACCCCATGCAGCCTTGTTTACAAGTTGGAACATTGGAATGTGAGATGTAATCTACACCTCGATTAGGCTGATAGAAATCCTCATTATTTTGCTCAATGATTTTCCATTCGAGCGTCATTATTTCTATATAGCCTACACTTTCTCGTCCTGAACTTTAATGCAAGTGGGATGGCTGTGGTTTCGTAACAATGACCACAAGAGCAGCTCTGATTTGACAGCTCCAACGCAGTTCCACTTCCGACACCGCCAAAACATCAGCTCTGCGGGTGTCGGATATGGGTTAACGCTTGATCTGACTGAATCTAGGCCTTAGTCTGGATTAACGATTCCCATGTATAGTAAAGCAGCACAAACATAAGACAAAAAACAACAGGAAAAAAATAAAAAAAAGAGTTTGGCTTACGAGTTCAGACCATGAGGTGGGTTAAAAAGTGTCATATTTATTCTGGTTTGTAAGTGCGACATTTTGTACCGCTTTCAGCTAGATGTAAGAGCAGGGGTTCTCCACTATGGTTCCTGGCGAGCTACTGGATGGTGCAGGCTTTCGCTCCAAGCCATCATTAATGTACCTGATTTTACTAACCAACCAATTAGGGCTGTGATCTGGTGTGTTAGTGAACGGCAGGAGGGAGACCCAATACAACCAGTACCTCTCCAGGACCGGAGCGAAGACCCCTTGTGTAAAGGTTGAGATGTCTGTGTGTGTGTCTGTGTGTTTGTGTCCTTCAGTATATGAACTCCCCGGGGACCTCTTGGAGGGTGCTAAAGGGCTCCTCGAACTTGAAGCGCTTGGAGATAGCCTTCTGGTCGGGGTTTATGACCTCCTTGTCTGTTGACTGGCGACACTGGCCCAGTGTGTAGGCTGCCACCACGATCAGCTCCTCTGTTACAGGACCTTCCTTCTCCTCTTCCCTGATGGGGCTCTCAGGGCTGGCTGGCTCCGAGGGGCACTTGGTTGGGCTGATAGTCTCTTTCACCGCTGTTGTCGCCTCCGCCTCCTTTTTCTCTTTTGGCTGGAGCCACTGGTGCTGCAGACACTCTTCTGCTGTGGCACGGTTCCTGTTGGGAGAAAGGAGAGTGTGAGGCCAGGGAATCAATGGGAATATCCACCTTCTTTGCTGGCTTGGTGGGTTTCAGCAAGCATGGCTCATGCAACACCAAGGCTGTGGGTTTGATTGCCCAAAGGACCTATTCTATGCCATATATACAGTGCCTTCGGAAAGCATTTAGACCCCTTGTTCTAAATGTTGTTATGTTACAGCCTTATTTTAAAATGGATTAAATCGTTTTTTCCCATCACCAATCTACACACAATACCCCATAATGACAAAGCAAAAACAGGTTTTTAGAAATTTTTGCAAATTTATGTAAATGTATTATTTTATTTTTTACAATTACTCAGTCCTTTGTTGAAGCACCTTTGGCAGCGATTAGTCTCGAGTCTTCTTGGGTATGATGCTACAAGCTTGGCATACCTGTATTTGTGGAGTTTCTCCCATTCTTCTCTGCAGATCCTCTGTCAGGTTAGATGGGGAGCATTGCTGCACAGCTGTTTTCAGGTCTCTCCAGAGATGTTCAATCGGGTTCAAGTCTGGGCTCTGGCTGGGCCACTCAAGGACATTCAGAGACTTGTCCCGAAGCCACTCTTGCGCTGTCTTGGCTGTGTGCTTAGGGTTGTTGTCCTGTTGGAAGGTGAACCTTCGCCCTAGTCTGAGGTCCTGAGCGCTCTGGAGCAGGTTTTCATCAAGGATCTTTGTACTTTGCCCTATTAATTTTCCACTCTATCCTAGTCTCCTAGTCCCTGTCACTGAAAAACATCCCCACAGCATGATGCTGCCGCCACCATGCTTCACCGTAGGAATGGTGCAAGGTCTCCTCCAGACGTGATGCTTGGCTATCAGGCCAAAGAGTCTTTAGGTGCCTTTTGGAAAATTCCAAGCGGGCTGTCATGTGCCTTTTACTGAGGAGTGGCTTCCGTCTGGCCACAACCATAAAGGCTTGATTGGTGGAGTGCTGCCGAGATGGTTGTCCTTCTGGAAGGTTCTCCCATCTCCACAGAGGAACTCTGGAGCCCTTTCAGATTGACCATCGAGTTCTTGGTCACCTCCCTGACCAAGGCCCTTCTCCCCCGATTGCTCAGTTTGGCCGGGCGGCTAGCTCTATGAAGTGTCTTGGTGGTTCCAAACTTCTTCAATTTAAGAATGATGGAGGCCACTGTGTTCTTGGGGACCTTCAATGCAGCAGACATTTTTTAGTACCCTTCCCCAGATCTGTGCATCAACACAATCCTGTCTCGGAGCTCTACGAACAATTCTTTCGACGCCATGACTTGGTTTTTGCTCTGACATGCACTCTCAACTGTGGGACCTTATATAGACAGGTGTGTGCCTTTCCAAATCATGTCCAATTAACTGGATGTACCACAGGTGGACTCCAATCAAGTTGTAGAAACACCTCAAGGATGATCAATGGAAACAGGATGCACTTGAGCTCAATCTCGAGTCTCATAGCAACGGGTCTGAATACTTATGTAAATAAGGTATTTTTGTTTTCTATTTTCAATGAATTTGCAAAAATGTTTAAAAAAAAGGTTTTTGCTTTGTCATTATGGGGTATTGAGAGGAGGATGTTTTTATTTAATCCATTTTAGAATAAGGCGGTAACGTAACAAAATGTGGAAAAGGTCAAGAGGTATGAATACTTTCCGAATGCACTTTATACACTGAACAAAAATATAAACGCAACACGTAAAGTGAAAAGAGCCTAGAAATGTTCCATTGACACAAAAAGCGCAATTTTGAGCACAAATTTGTTTACATCCCTGTTACTGAGGATTTATCATTTGCCAAGATAATACATCAACCTGACAGGTGTGGCATATCAAGAAGATGATTAAACACCATGATCATTACACAGCTGCACCTTGTGCTGGGGACAATAAAAGGCCACATGTCTCAAGTGTTGCATGTCTCAAGTGTTGCTATTGGCATGCTGACTGCAGGAGTGTCCACCAGAGCTGTTGCCAGAGAACTTAATGTTAATTTCTCAACCATAAGCCACCTCCAATGTTGTTTTAGAGAAATTGGCAGTACATCCAACTGGCCTCACAACTGCAGACCACGTGTAACCACGCCAGCCCAGGACCTCCAAATCAGGCTTCTTCACCTGCGGGATTGTCTGAGACTAGCCACCTGGACAGCTGATGAAACTGAGGAGTATGTATGTCTGTAATAAAGCCCTTTTGTGGGGAAAAACTCATTATAATTGGCTGGACCTGGCTCCCAAGTGGGTGGGCATATGCCCTCTCAGGCCCAACCATGGCTGCCTCCCTGCCCAATCATGTAATATCCATAGATTAGGGCCAAAATAATTTATTTCAATTGAACTGTAACTCAGTAAAACATTTGAAATTGTTGCATTTATATTTGTATTCATTTTTAGGGCATTAAAGAGTCATTACTCACTGGGGTTCTTTGATGAGCAGGGCTTTGATGAAGGTGATGGCGGCCTGGTCTACATGCTCCAGCTCCTCCTCCTGGTAGCTGATGTTGATCTGGGAGATGTTGAGGAATGTCTCCTGCTTGTCCTCTCCCAGGAAGGGAGATATGCCCGTCAGCATCACATAGGCCAGTACACCAATACTCCTGTCAGCCATTTACAGTGACAAACGGTTAGACAGCCACTGGAAATAAGTTCCAGATTTTCTCTCTAAGATAAACTCATAACTTTACATGTGCATAATGGAACGGTGCTGTTTTCTTTCATGTGTGAAGTTTTTCATTTTCTATCCCTTTTTCAAATAAGCTTTTGGATAATTCAATCACAAGCCATACAACGTACTGTTGCACTAAGTTACAGTACAGTGAAATGCCACTTACCACATATCTGTCGCTGTGCTAATCGGCTCGTAATTCAGGATTTCTGGAGCTGCAAAATATTTGTCTTTATTTTATTTGGGTGAACTATCCCTTTAAAGATTTTGGACATGTTGAGTGCAGTGACCATGATGTCCATAACAAAATGGCGTCTGCTGCACTACTTACCCACATACTCCGGGGTCCCCATGATCTCCCTGAGCTCCTGACTGCTGCTCACCATCCTGGACAGACCAAAGTCCACGATCTTGATGTCCCCCAGAAGAGCATCGCTGGTCAGCAGAATGTTCTGGGGCTAGAGAGGAAGAAAGAAAAACACAGCAGCTTCAGAGGAGGTCCAGTGGGGCTAACTTGCGTGTGTTTGGTACTGCGTCTAAACAGCGATATTAAAGCTCGATTCCATCTTTAAAGGGATAGGGCAACATTCTGGCAATTAAGCTTTTTTGCTAGTTAGCAATGGCTCCAGAAACGACCTTCAACGTCCTTCAAACTGCACGCATACCTCCCAGAAAATTGGTATCCGCGAGTTCATCCGACTCTGGGCAAGCAGAAAAAAAATGGCCAAAATGTCACACTATCCCTTTAATCACAAGGTGGACTATGTGATCACATGCATATAACAAGAACGTTGGTAAAGCGTCTAGCAGGTGTCAGGGACTGACCTTGAGGTCCAGGTGCACCATGTTGTTCCTGTGGAGGAAAGAAACTCCCTCTAGGATCTGTCTCATCAACCTCTTCACGTCCTCCTCTTTGAAGGCCTCGTCCCTCTCCGCCACACACTGGTTAAAGATCTCTCCTCCGGCTGCACTGTGGACACACACCGACCGGTTAAAGATCTCATCTTTTCCATACAAACATGCAACCAAGTTGAAACCGTAATAGTAGTATTTTACAAGCTGCTTTGCTTTTTGGATTTGACAGGCTGGCTATATGCTGGTGTGCATTGGATGCACACAGACCACAAGTAAAACCACACATCTTATCAGTACAAACATTCAAACCTTTCATTTTGCATTTCACTACTCTCTCTCTGTCACTAACGTCTTAACCTCAACCAGTGGTTTGCTATATTCTTTGGGAGTCTTGGATAGCCTGTCCTGAATGACCAATCACTGAATGATTGATGACTGTGATTACTGTGTTTCTCATGTCTGGTGGTGGTTATGCTGCCTTCCAGCTAGGTCTGGTCTCCTGTCTGGTGGTGGTGGTTATGCTGCCTTCCAGCTAGGTCTGGTCTCCTGTCTGGTGGTGGTGGTTATGCTGCCTTCCAGCTAGGTCTGGTCTCCTGTCTGGTGGTGGGGGTTATGCTGCCTTCCAGCTAGGTCTGGTCTCCTGTCTGGTGGTGGTGGTTATGCTGCCTTCCAGCTAGGTCTGGTCTCCTGTCTGGTGGTGGTGGTTATGCTGCCTTCCAGCTAGGTCTGGTCTCCTGTCTGGTGGTGGGGGTTATGCTGCCTTCCAGCTAGGTCTGGTCTCCTGTCTGGTGGTGGGGGTTATGCTGCCTTCCAGCTAGGTCTGGTCTCCTGTCTGGTGGTGGTGGTTATGCTGCCTTCCAGCTAGGTCTGGTCTCCTGTCTGGTGGTGGGGGTTATGCTGCCTTCCAGCTAGGTCTGGTCTCCTGTCTGGTGGTGGGGGTTATGCTGCCTTCCAGCTAGGTCTGGTCTCCTGTCTGGTGGTGGGGGTTATGCTGCCTTCCAGCTAGGTCTGGTCTCCTGTCTGGTGGTGGGGGTTATGCTGCCTTCCAGCTAGGTCTGGTCTCCTGTCTGGTGGTGGGGGTTATGCTGCCTTCCAGCTAGGTCTGGTCTCCTGTCTGGTGGTGGGGGTTATGCTGCCTTCCAGCTAGGTCTGGTCTCCTGTCTGGTGGTGGTGGTAGTTATGCTGCCTTCCAGCTAGGTCTGGTCTCCTGTCTGGTGGTGGGGGTTATGCTGCCTTCCAGCTAGGTCTGGTCTCCTGTCTGGTGGTGGTGGTAGTTATGCTGCCTTCCAGCTAGGTCTGGTCTCCTGTCTGGTGGTGGTGGTAGTTATGCTGCCTTCCAGCTAGGTCTGGTCTCCTGTCTGGTGGTGGTGGTTATGCTGCCTTCCAGCTAGGTCTGGTCTCCTGTCTGGTGGTGGTGGTTATGCTGCCTTCCAGCTAGGTCTGGTCTCCTGTCTGGTGGTGGGGGTTATGCTGCCTTCCAGCTAGGTCTGGTCTCCTGTCTGGTGGTGGGGGTTATGCTGCCTTCCAGCTAGGTCTGGTCTCCTGTCTGGTGGTGGGGGTTATGCTGCCTTCCAGCTAGGTCTGGTCTCCTGTCTGGTGGTGGTGGTGGTTATGCTGCCTTCCAGCTAGGTCTGGTCTCCTGTCTGGTGGTGGTGGTTATGCTGCCTTCCAGCTAGGTCTGGTCTCCTGTCTGGTGGTGGTGGTTATGCTGCCTTCCAGCTAGGTCTGGTCTCCTGTCTGGTGGTGGTGGTTATGCTGCCTTCCAGCTAGGTCTGGTCTCCTGTCTGGTGGTGGTGGTAGTTATGCTGCCTTCCAGCTAGGTCTGGTCTCCTGTCTGGTGGTGGTGGTTATGCTGCCTTCCAGCTAGGTCTGGTCTCCTGTCTGGTGGTGGTGGTTATGCTGCCTTCCAGCTAGGTCTGGTCTCCTGTCTGGTGGTGGTGGTTATGCTGCCTTCCAGCTAGGTCTGGTCTCCTGTCTGGTGGTGGTGGTAGTTATGCTGCCTTCCAGCTAGGTCTGGTCTCCTGTCTGGTGGTGGTGGTTATGCTGCCTTCCAGCTAGGTCTGGACAGTAGCTTTAGCTGTACAGCTATTTGACATTCCAGGGTTGAGGTGGAACATTTTACTCTTATTCCACCACCTGGGTGATTCTGCCCCGGGCGATGCTAGCTGTTGAGTGATCCACTCCTGGCGTTGACATAGACAGCCCTTTATAATGATATATGGCCACTGTTAATGAGGAGAGACCCTTTTTAAGAGTCTGTTTCCCTCTGTAGCCAGCCACAGACAGTGATATGTCCTGCTAGTTCACCAGACAAGGTCATGGATCTCCTCTTGGGTGGGCTTCGGAGGTGCCGTGTGTGTGTGTTTGGGGTGGCGGGTATGTGTGTGTGGCTTAAAGCAATGGCATTCTGTTCCAAAACTTCTCTGGGGGAACTTGAGTCTATTCCAGTGTCCCCCATGGGAGACAGCTAGATATTGTATCTAGATCAAGGGAGTGTGTGGAAGGCCCCATCTCGCTAGAGGGATTGGTTCTAACATAGCACACTAATTAGGGATAGTGCACTACAATACCACTATTGACACGGTTTGATCATACGATTGTGATTTGTGAATAATATTATGAATATTTCACAACACAGTATGCCACAAAGTTAATATAACTAAATGACATGGAACGGAAAGGGCTTGCCTTTTGAAATCACTGGCAGTTCTTAGTGACTGAGGGATAATACTTTATTTTACAGTCCTATTTCAGATGGTTATTACAAAGAATGATTGATGTCTTATGTCTATTTCCTAGTACTTACTAAGCACTGCTTCAATTAATCCCAACAAACGTAAAAGGTCATTATTAGGTAACCATTGTGTACATCATATCATGTGGCTAAGTAAATACCAGGCAAGCAACAGACTGTAAACTCAATACTATTTGAAAGTCTTGTGTTATCTCTCATAGTACCAGTTGTGTAAAGTACTTAAGTAAAAAATACTTTAAAGTACTACTTAAGCATTTTTGGGGGGTATCTGCACTTTACTATTTATATTTTTGGACTACTTTTACTTCACTACATTCCTAAAGAAAATAAAGTACTTTTTACTCCATACATTTTCCCTGACACCCAAAAGTACTTGTTACATTTTGAATGCTTAGTAGGACAGGAAAATGGTCCAATTCACACACTTATCCCTGGTCATCCTGACTGCCTTTGATCTGGCAGACTCACTAAAGACATATGCTTTGTTTGCAAATGGTGTTGGAATGTGCCCCAGGCTATCCTTAAAGAAAAAAGAAAGAAAATGGTGCCATCCAGTTTGCTTAATATACGAAATTTGAAATGATTTATACTTTAACTTCAGATAATTAAGTATATTTCACCAATTACATCTAATTTTGATACTTAAGTATATTGAAGACCAAATACTTTTAGACTTTTACTCAAGTAGTATTTCACTGGGTGACTTTCACTTTTACTTGAGTCATTTTCTAAGAAGGTATCTTTACTTTTACTCAAGTATTACAACTGGGTACCTTTTCCAGTCTTGATGACATGAGGAACTAGCAGGGGGGGGGGGGGAAACACCACCCTGTGCCCCTTTCCACACGACACCTTATGTGACACGTGAAACTAACTTCATTTCCTCCTGACCTGCAGTGGCTGCCACCCAATTAGGTTGGAAAGCGAGACACGAGAGTTTGTTGAAAGAGTGAGGCTTATCAAAAATAGACAAGGGCTCCCTTGAAGCCAACATGAATTGGGTCCTGTCTGGGTATGGAGGGAGTTTCAGAAGTTGTTTTGGTTCTAAGGCTGAAAATACAGCGCTTGCCACATGCCAGGTTGAAAACACAAAAGGTGGAACATAGAGACGTCAGACTTTCGTCAGCTGAGTGGTAGGCTTCATGTAGGCCTGCTGTACTGTATTGTCACATGGGTCTAAACTCACGGTATGTGGTTTTGGGTTATGCTGTATTATATTTTTTCCAGGTGGTGTAGCTGTACGCTGTGTTGCTCTGTGGTGTTGCGCTGTGCACATTATGGCATTACTAGTGATTCTATTTCTCTGGAGCTGTTGTTGTGCTAGTGTTGTGTTGCTCTGTGGTGTTGCGTTGTGCACATTATGGCATTACTAGTAATTCTATTTCTCTGGAGCTGTTGTTGTGTTAGTGTTGTGTTGCTCCTCGGCTGTATCTAGGATGACATGTCCAGTGGCTAAGCCTGGGTGGGTGACTTGTCTCTGGTTTGTCTATGTCGGTCTGTCTACCCATTCTCTTCCCTCTCCGAGTATAGGATCCATCATCCAACAATTGGCCAAACTCGTCACAGACAGACAGAGACAGAGAGAGAGAGAGACAGAGAGAGAGAGAGACAGAGAGAGAGAGAGAGAGAGAGAGAGACAGAGAGAGAGAGAGACAGAGAGAGAGAGAGACAGAGAGAGAGAGAGAGAGACAGAGAGAGAGAGAGACAGAGAGAGAGAAAGACAGAGAGAGAGAGACAGAGAGAGAGAGAGAGGCCCCATCGAAAAGCAGTGATGACTCCAGTCAATGCACTCTCTTGCAAAGGGCAGACAGCTGAGAGAGAAAGCCAACAACCTCTCCTCATTCATTATCTTTATTATCTTCCAGACAGGTGAGTCACATAGTGAGCCCATGCCTACACATCAGAGTGTACAGTTAATGTCCTTGAGTGATATTAAAACACATGGGCCATGTCTCAATAGTTGGAGAATGAAAGTCCTTTCCTCAGGTCTTTTTCTTCATTAACACTTGATAGGTGAATAGGATTCCGCTATATTGCTCATGTCCTGCCAGATCAGCTATCATGGAGGTAAGAAAACAAGGTAGTTTAAAGGGCAACTCCACCACTTTTCAACCTCATTTTCCTTATCTCCAGCGCAATACCAGTGTCAACACGTGTGAAAAACGGCATATTATATATGAAGTTAAAAAGTCCATAGTCAAAAGTTAACACTTTAAAAAGTGCTTTTTCAAACACTGAGATTCGCGGTGACGTGGGGAGCAAGAAAAATACCCTCCCTTGGGCTAGAAACTCGCTGCAGGTTTTGAAAAACACAGTTTTATTTTACTTTCAATACTACCCTGTAATGTCACAAAAGCATATTTTTTTTTAGGACCTTACATTTTGTTTTACCACTGAGCTGTTTTCACATATGTAGACACTGGTTTGGTGCTGGAGAAGAATGAGGTTGAAAAGTGGCAGAATTGCCCTTTAACTCGTGAGACACAGCATATAACTAACTCTCTAGCTGAGGGCGAAATGTGCTTTTCTGTTATTGTCTCTTAAGGCAATTCTGGAGAGATAATGCAAAACCCCCCTGCAGTTTCACTACCTCACCATCGGGTGTCAGTCAAGGGTAGAGGAGATGGGTACAGTAGCCTGGTACAGTAGCCTGGTCTATGACAGTAACAGAGTGGGATTAAACCTAAACAGAGGGAGACCTCCTTCCCAGGTCGAGGTCTGGTAAAGCACTCTGCTCCATATGGTCAGCCACGAAAACACCCCATGGAGCACTAACTAAAGGCTGTATCAGGAAAATCATGTTATCAGCTTTGTTTTCCCTGTAACTCAGTGGTTGCTAAATGTTTCAGCATTGTGACCCACTAATCAAATCATCACAGCTGAGTCTCAAATTGCAACTCTGACTTGGTCCCAAGTCCTGACCCACCATTTGGGGAAACAAACTGCCCCAACTGCAAAAAAAATTAAATAATCTGGATATTTTCAACGTTAGTCACTTGGTACCAAAACAACAGAGGGGATTCTGTTTGAACTTTGCGACCAGTATAATGCCGGACACCAGGGACGTCCAACTGGCAGAGAAAACTCAGACAACACGACACAGAACCAAAACGTTTTTTGTGGGGGGGGACAGTTCCTCAGAGCCTACCCTTCTCTATGTATTCTCCACAGACACCGAGGACATGGAGGGCTCAAACTGGTTCCTCTGTTAGCACGGCCAGTAATTATAGCCTAGCGCTGCCAGTTTAGCCTCTTAGAGCCTCTAACCACTGAGTGCACCAGGGGCGTCAGGGGAAATGAATCTGGCGGATTCATAACTAGGTCATTGCTGTTTTGGATGATGAGAGCACGTCTGGCCAGTTGCTGCTGTGCTGTTTTGGTGTGGTGGGACCGGGGGTGAAACCCCCTTCTAATCCGAGGGGGCTCACACAAAGTGACATGAACTCTTAATGCCAAAGTGCCACACACATCACATGCACAAAAGAAACTATTGGAATGTAGCCTATTGCCCCATTTCAGAGAATATGGGAGTTTTCTGAGTATAATATTTCTAGATTTTGGGCCCTTAGCTCTCAGTATAACAGGTCAATCATTGCTTAATCTGATCTGCTGAAAATGTAATGATGAATAGTATGTATTGGGATCAGTGGTTAATATGAAATAAGATTATAATTTTGATACCAATTTCCACGATACTAGCTTGTCAAACTATTTATGTGGATGGGATATCTTTGAACGTGACCTAAATCAGTGTTCAGTCTGAGCGGACAAAACATTTCCCGTGCCCTGGATTCATTCAATCAAAGACAGATAGATCCCACTGATCCCTGACCCATTTCAGCGGAACACGGGAATCGTCCGGTCTATTTCTATATTTGTGGTGACCTGTTTTGTTTCACCATTCAAACAAAACACTAGCCACTTGATCAATGGAAGATGAGAACGAGAGAGAAGAAAGAGGATGGAGGAAGGTGAAGTGGTTGGATTGAAGGGACAGAGTGACAAAACGATCAAGTGCCATCGGGCACAGTAGAGCTCAGTGTAGATTTGCTTGAGATGGGCTATCCCCCTCGCTCCGGAGATTAACCCTCCTTCATTGCTCTTATCCTCCCACTTCTCTGGGCTGGCAGCCACGGTCCAGACCCTCACGTGCCGCCATGGAGCACCACTGACATAATAAACTTCCATCTGGGGCCCAGGGAGCCCAATGAAGCCACATTCCTCCCTCACCCAGCCCCTCCCCTCTCCATCCTGCCTGGAAAAGAGCTTTGGAGCCCTCTCCCCCAACCATCCGCACTCCCCCCTTCCGCCTCATACTGTAATTGCTCTCTTTAATTTCAGGCTGACCCTCATCAGAAGCCTCACCACCCCCTCCCTCTCCTCATTCCTCCCGGTTTGCCGTAGAGCTTCAAAATATCCATCAGCTTAAAAAATATATTAAAAAAATAAGACGAAAAAGGAAAAACACAAAATCTATTACAACCAGGACTTTCTCTCTATCCGCCCGCCCTCCTCCCTCCCTCTCTCTCTCTCTCTCTATCCGTCCGTCCGCCTCCCTCCCTCCCTCTCTATCCGTCCGTCCGCCTCCCTCCCTCCCTCTCTATCCGTCCGTCCGCCTCCCTCCCTCCCTCCCTCTCTATCCGTCCGTCCGTCCGCCTCCCTCCCTCCCTCCCTCCCTCCCTCCCTCTCTATCCGTCCGTCCGCCTCCCTCCCTCCCTCTCTATCCGTCCGTCCGTCCGCCTCCCTCCCTCCCTCCCTCCCTCTCTATCCATCCGTCCGCCTCCCTCCCTCCCTCCCTATCCATCCGTCCGCCTCCCTCCCTCTCTATCTATCCGTCCGCCTCCCTCCCTCTCTATCTATCCGTCCGCCTCCCTCCCTCTCTATCCGTCCGCCTCCCTCCCTCTCTATCCGTCCGCCTCCCTCCCTCCCTCTCTATCCGTCCGCCTCCCTCCCTCCCTCTCTATCCGTCCGCCTCCCTCCCTCCCTCTCTATCCGTCCGCCTCCCTCCCTCCCTCTCTATCCGTCCGCCTCCCTCCCTCCCTCTCTATCCGTCCGTCCGCCTCCCTCCCTCTCTATCCGTCCGTCCGCCTCCCTCCCTCCCTCTCTGTCCGTCCGTCCGTCCGCCTCCCTCCCTCCCTCTCTGTCCGTCCGTCCGTCCGCCTCCCTCCCTCCCTCTCTATCCGTCCGTCCGCCTCCCTCCCTCCCTCTCTATTCGTCCGTCCGTCCGCCCCCCTCCCTCCCTCCCTCCCTCTCTATCCGTCCGCCTCCCTCCCTCTCTATCTATCTATCCGTCCGCCTCCCTCCCTCTCTATCTATCTATCCGTCCGCCTCCCTCCCTCTCTATCTATCTATCCGTCCGCCTCCCTCTCTATCCGTCCGCCTCCCTCTCTATCCGTCCGCCTCCCTCTCTATCCGTCCGCCTCCCTCTCTATCCGTCCGCCTCCCTCTCTATCCGTCCGCCTCCCTCTCTATCCGTCCGCCTCTCTATCCGTCCGCCTCCCTCTCTATCCGTCCGCCTCCCTCCCTCCCTCCCTCTCTATCCGTCCGCCTCCCTCCCTCCCTCCCTCTCTATCCGTCCGCCTCCCTCCCTCTCTATCCGTCCGCCTCCCTCCCTCCCTCCCTCTCTATCCGTCCGTCGCCCTCCCCCGCTCCGTCGCCCTCCCCCGCTCTGTCCCTCCATCCGTCGCCCTCCCTCGCTCCCTTCCTCCATCCGTCTGTCGCCCCTCCGGCCGGCCGGCCAGCCGTCCCTCCGTCCCTCCGTCCGTCCTCCCACCGCCCGTCCGTCCGTCCTCCCACCGCCCGCCTCCCTCCCTCTGTCCGTCGCCCTCCGGCCGCCTCCCTCCCTCTGTCCGTCGCCCTCCGGCCGCCTCCCTCCCTCTGTCCGTCGCCCTCCGGCCGCCTCCCTCCCTCTGTCCGTCGCCCTCCGGCCGCCTCCCTCCCTCTGTCCGTCCGACCGTCCCTGTCTGACCATCCGTCCGACCGTCCCTGTCTGACCATCCGTCCGACCGTCCCTGTCTGACCATCCGTCCGACCGTCCCTGTCCCTCCGTCCCCCTCCCTCCCTCCGCCCGCCCATCCCCCTCCCTCCACCCGCCGCCCTCCGGCCGCCTCCCTCCCTCTGTCCGTCGCCCTCCGGCCGCCTCCCTCCCTCTGTCCGTCCGACCGTCCCTGTCTGACCATCCGTCCGACCGTCCCTGTCTGACCATCCGTCCGACCGTCCCTGTCTGACCATCCGTCCGACCGTCCCTGTCCCACCGCCCGCCTCCCTCCCTCTGTCCGTCGCCCTCCGGCCGCCTCCCTCCCTCTGTCCGTCGCCCTCCGGCCGCCTCCCTCCCTCTGTCCGTCGCCCTCCGGCCGCCTCCCTCCCTCTGTCCGTCGCCCTCCGGCCGCCTCCCTCCCTCTGTCCGTCCGACCGTCCCTGTCTGACCATCCGTCCGACCGTCCCTGTCTGACCATCCGTCCGACCGTCCCTGTCTGACCATCCGTCCGACCGTCCCTGTCCCTCCGTCCCCCTCCCTCCCTCCGCCCGCCCATCCCCCTCCCTCCACCCGCCGCCCTCCGGCCGCCTCCCTCCCTCTGTCCGTCGCCCTCCGGCCGCCTCCCTCCCTCTGTCCGTCCGACCGTCCCTGTCTGACCATCCGTCCGACCGTCCCTGTCTGACCATCCGTCCGACCGTCCCTGTCTGACCATCCGTCCGACCGTCCCTGTCCCTCCGTCCCCCTCCGCCCGCCCATCCCCCTCCCTCCACCCGCCCATCGGTCCGCCCGTCCCCCTCCCTCCCTCCGTCCCCCTCCATCCCTCCCTCAGTCTCCCTCCCTCAGTCTCCCTCCCTCAGTCTCCCTCCCTCAGTCTCCCTCCCTCCGTCTCCCTCCCTCCGTCTCCCTCCCTCCGTCCACTGATTTCACATGCCAGAACCTCCAACAGGCTAAATCCATTCCGCTCTACTTCCCTTCTGTATTAAAAAATATAAAACAAAACAGCTCCATTATCCATATTGAATGGTGCTGACAGGGGCACTGCCAATCACCAGGGAGGGATCGCTTCCTATCCTTCACTCATCCCTCCTTTTTTGACAGGGTTATTGATGATATTGTGCCCCTCCTGGTCGTACAGAAGAAAGTGGGTAAAGGCAGGGGATGGATAGTCAACTGAGGTCTGAACAGCAGATCAACAATGGGCTTGGGGGGGGGGGGGGGGATTAAGACTAACGGGAGTGCAGCGGCAATTAATAATCTAGTAATCTAGTAATCTAAAAGATTACATTCTAATACACAAAAAAAATGTCATCCCGCAAATGCTATACACCCGATTTAACTATGAAAAACGATCCCCCCGCTTCTCAACGTAATACACATTAGGCTGAACGAGCCCCCTCTTCTCAACGTAATACACATTAGGCTGAACGAGCCCCCTCTTCTCAACGTAATACACATTAGGCTGAACGAGCCCCCTCTTCTCAACGTAATACACATTAGGCTGAACGAGCCCCCTCTTCTCAACGTAATACACATTAGGCTGAACGAGCCCCCTCTTCTCAACGTAATACACATTACGCTGAACGAGCCCCCTCTTCTCAACGTAATACACATTACGCTGAACGAGCCCCCTCTTCTCAACGTAATACACATTACGCTGAACGAGCCCCCTCTTCTCAACGTAATACACATTAGGCTGAACGAGCCCCCTCTTCTCAACGTAATACACATTAGGCTGAACGAGCCCCCTCTTCTCAACGTAATACACATTAGGCTGAACGATCCCCCTCTTCTCAACGTAATACACATTAGGCTGAACGATCCCCCGCTTCTCAACGTAATACACATTAGGCAGAACGAGCCCCCGCTTCTCAACGTAATACACATTAGGCTGAACGAGCCCCCTCTTCTCAACGTAATACACATTAGGCTGAACGAGCCCCCTCTTCTCAACGTAATACACATTAGGCAGAACGAGCCCCCTCTTCTCAACGTAATACACATTAGGCTGAACGAGCCCCCGCTTCTCAACGTAATACACATTAGGCAGAACGAGCCCCCGCTTCTCAACGTAATACACATTAGGCAGAACGAGCCCCCTCTTCTCAACGTAATACACATTAGGCTGAACGAGCCCCTGCTTCTCAACGTAATACACATTAGGCTGAACGAGCCCCCTATTCTCAACGTAATACACATTAGGCTGAACGAGCCCCCTCTTCTCAACGTAATACACATTACGCTGAACGAGCCCCCTCTTCTCAACGTAATACACATTAGGCTGAACGAGCCCCCTCTTCTCAACGTAATACACATTAGGCTGAACGAGCCCCCTCTTCTCAACGTAATACACATTACGCTGAACGATCAGTCTCAAAGGAGAGTAGTAGGGCTTCTCATCCTGTTAACATGAGCAATCTAATAACTGGCTACTCCAGTATTTGTCCATTGAGTAGCCCCCACCACAGGGAGCATTACAGCCTTGTCCAGGTGAGCAGTCAAGTCACAGAGGGGCTCCATATGGACTGGAGTGACCGTTAGCGGAGGTCAGCAGTGTGGTGCCCTTTGCATTAGCTTAGGATGCTAATCTAGCAGGCCAATCAATTATCTCCCTGCTAATGCTAATGCTAACACCACTTCCATCCCCCAGGCTACTCCAGGCCAGGGCACCACAGGGGTCCACTTAAAGCTTCTTTAAACCTGAGTCGGGGGGAGGGGGTGCCCAGCAAGCCACAGATAAGATGTGTCTCTGTAGGCTACTCTACTAGGACCTCCTCACATTGAAATCAATGTTGGAGCCACATCATGTTGGCTAATGTACTGCATTTGAGACACTATTCAATAATCTTTGGTGGCAAGGAGAAAAGCTGGGTGGACGTGCATCGTCTCTGTGGCCACAGTCATTAAAACACATAGACGACGCGCATCCATCAGACACTCCCTCCCTCTCCTCTGTGAACTGGACACATGACTGTTTGACCACAGACCCAACTTCTCACGGACACTTCCTTATGGTGGACGTCAAAGTGGTCCGTTTTAAAACGGAGTGGGGTAATTGTGTGTGTGTGTGTGTGTGTGTGTGTGTGTGTGTGAAGGTGGTGCAAGACAAACAAGGGCTACGAGTGCCATCTACAAGTGGCACCTTTTTTCTGCTGGGGGAAAAAAAACAACACGATTTTCTGTGTCAAACACCGTGGCCCGGCCCAATGAAACATTGAAGTAGTGGGTTTAACATAACACAGCGAGAGGGTGAGAGAGAGAGAGGGTCTGCCCTGCAGTAAACTTGTTCCCCAGGCCCGTTTAGCGTTTCATTAAGTAGAATAACATCCGTCTCTGCTGTTCTGAAACACAAGTGCACACACATAAACATGCGCGCACACAGTGTGCCAGTACAACCAGCAGCACAGTTACAATAATTGAATGAACACATTGGAGAAGAGAGGAGAGAGAGAGAGACAGAGAGAGAGAGAGAGCCAAGCTGCCCTGGGAGAGGAGAGGTGACCCCATGTTGAGTGAAGGGTCCAAGCCTCCTGAGCCAGCGCCAACATGTGGAAACATGGCAGCCTAGGGGAAAGCGCATGTCAATGGGCTCAATATGGGAGGGAAAGAGAGACACACACACACACACACACACACACACACACACACACACACACACACACACACACACGGCCTGAGCAAACAGCGGTGGTGGGGTAGTTTCCATGTGCAGGCAGGGCGGGAGGGCGTGCAGCTCTATGGGCTAGCTGCTGGGACCTCTCCCTTCATCGCTTCACGCCAGTCTTCACACACAAAGGGCACATGAGAACCAGGTCAGGTCACTCATTGGTCAACAGCACTGATCTCACTCTACCACTCAAACAGTTGAAGACCTTTGGAATGTATTTTTGATAAGCTGAAAGGATGGCATTGTTTTGTCAAATCAGAATGAGGATTTCTTCATTAAAATGGTCAGGTTTTTCATCCAGCCAACATTATTACAATATTGTAAAAGCAAAAGGCCTAGCCTAAATCAGGGACTTTGACTTATCACAGAGGTCGACGCAGAAGTTAGTATTAGGTAGGTACAGTAGGCTAATAGCTTTTCTTCTACAGTGAGATTGAATCCAAAAGAGACCAGTATGGATCCTGTCTGGGAAACCAATCAGCCAGTCAGTCAGTGTGATGGCACAGCAGCTAACTTCCCCTGAGTCCATGAGAACGCTCTCACCCCAACAACCCCAAAGTTCAATGTCTGCATGTGACAAAGGGGAAACCCAATCCGCCACGCAATGCGCCTGTGTCTGTGTCCCATCCAGTGCAGCAGAGAGGGGAGGGGGGATGGCACGTTGTTGAAATAGCCAGTGCTCACTGAGGCATGGGGAGTATCGCCCTGGGCTTTGGGACTGGATTACTGCTCTCTATGGCCCACTATCCACTTCTCTGTCTCTCTCCCTCTCTTTATTCAGTGAGGCCTCCCCATCTCTATCCAGTGAGGCCTCCCCATCTCTATCCAGTGAGGCATCTCTCTTCCTCCCCAGTGAGGCATCTCTCTTCCTCCCCAGTGAGGCATCTCTCTTCCTCCCCAGTGAGGCATCTCTCTTCCTCCCCAGTGAGGCATCTCTCTTCCTCCCCAGTGAGGCATCTCTCTTCCTCCCCATCTCTATCCAGTGAGGCATCTCTTCCTCCCCATCTCTATCCAGTGAGGCATCTCTTCCTCCCCATCTCTATCCAGTGAGGCATCTCTTCCTCCCCATCTCTATCCAGCGAGGCCCCCCCCTCTCTCGCTAACCAGCGAGGCCCCCCCCTCTCTCCCTTCCTCTATCCAGAGAGGCCTCTCTCTCCCTTCCTCTATCCAGAGAGGCCTCTCTCTCCCTTCCTCTATCCAGAGAGGCCTCTCTCTCCCTTCCTCTATCCAGAGAGGCCTCTCTCTCCCTTCCTCTATCCAGAGAGGCCTCTCTCTCCCTTCCTCTATCCAGAGAGGCCTCTCTCTCCCTTCCTCTATCCAGAGAGGCCTCTCTCTCCCTTCCTCTATCCAGAGAGGCCTCTCTCTCCCTTCCTCTATCCAGAGAGGCCTCTCTCTCCCTTCCTCTATCCAGAGAGGCCTCTCTCTCCCTTCCTCTATCCAGAGAGGCCTCTCTCTCCCTTCCTCTATCCAGAGAGGCCTCTCTCTCCCTTCCTCTATCCAGAGAGGCCTCTCTCTCCCTTCCTCTATCCAGAGAGGCCTCTCTCTCCCTTCCTCTATCCAGAGAGGCCTCTCTCTCCCTTCCTCTATCCAGTGAGGCCTCTCTCCCTTCCTCTATCCAGTGAGGCCTCTCTCCCTTCCTCTATCCAGTGAGGCCTCTCTCCCTTCCTCTATCCAGTGAGGCCTCTCTCCCTTCCTCTATCCAGTGAGGCCTCTCTCCCTTCCTCCCCATCTCTATCCAGTGAGGCCCCTCTCCCTTCCTCTATCCAGTGAGGCCTCTCTCTCTCTCTCTTCCTCCCCATCTCTATCCAGTGAGGCCTCTCTCTCTCTCTCTTCCTCCCCATCTCTATCCAGTGAGGCCCCTCTCTCTTCCTCCCCCTCTGCCTATCCAGTGAGGCGCCCCTCTGCCTATCCAGTGAGGCGCCCCTCTGCCTATCCAGTGAGGCGCCTCTCTCTCTTCCTCCCCATCTCTATCCAGTGAGGCCCCTCTCTCTCTTTCACCCCATTTCTATCAAGTGAGGCCTCTCTCTCTCTTCCTCCCCATTTCTATCAAGTGAGGCCTCTCTCTCTCTCTCTTCCTCCCCATTTCTATCAAGTGAGGCCTCTCTCTCTCTCTCTTCCTCCCCATTTCTATCAAGTGAGGCCTCTCTCTCTCTCTGTCTTCCTCCCCATTTCTATCAAGTGAGGCCTCTCTCTCTCTTCCTCCCCATTTCTATCAAGTGAGGCCTCTCTCTCTCTCTCTTCCTCCCCATTTCTATCAAGTGAGGCCTCTCTCTCTCTCTTCCTTTTGGTCCCATCCCTGTACTTATCTCCTCTCATTCTCTCTGCTTCCAGGAGCAGAGATAGTGGATAGGGCTTCACCTCAGTCTCAATATTTAACAGCTTGCCTTGCCATGGACCTGCTGCCTTTCAATAAACCATCTGGGTCACAGGCTTTTTATTATTCACCAGTCAGTTAAAGTGGCATGCAGCTAAGAGATCAGTCTGCAGTGCCCGGGAGCCTTTCTCATACTTCCTGTGGGTCAAAGGTGATACGTAGTGTCGAGCTACCTTTTCCATGGCCTAAATAACACTTTGCATTAGATCACTAGCACATTACCTATCCTGCTTTTTCAGATCAGTGTAAAAGAAGGAGATGAAGCCACATCAGACTATTGAGATACTAACTGTGTGTAAATGTGCATAAAAAGAGATTGTCTGATTGTCATCCATGTCTGAAGTGGAGGGTAGACCTTCTTCCACGACTGACCTTTTCAAGTCTACGCATCATAACGTTGAGAACGTGGCATTGTTCCTACAACTTCGATTTGACCAAAGTGCGACACTCACAACTGGAGGACGAGCACCATCTCGGCGGCCATCTCGTAGACCTGGTGCAGGTTGACCACCCGCTGGCTGGCCGTGGCGAGCTCCAGAACGGCCACCTCGTGGATGATCTCCAGCCTGCAGTCCTGGCCCTTCCTCCTCTTCCTCATGAACTTGGCGGCGTACTCCCGGCCCGTGCACTTCTCCACACACTTCCTGACCACCGCAAACTTTCCCCTGAGGAGAAGCACAGGCAGAGAGAAGAGGGTGCTGGGTGAAGACTTATATTTCACTGAGAGGTTGTTTTAGTACAGAGAATAAGGTAGGCTTTTCCAGACACTTTCTAGTCTCATGTCATCTACAATAGAGAAGGTTTCTTTATGCACCATTCAAGATATTCTAAAGCCTTTTAACTAGCTCTGTAACTATGGTAACTGAAGACCGTTCATCACTTGGCATGACAAGTTGACTATATGACCTAGTTTCACTGACCCAATAGGGCAATACTGACTTTCTAACAATTCACAAGAATGACACAAAGCCACAATGAATGTTAGAGTTTTCAGTCTGGAGAAACTAACAGGAAGTAATCGCAGTGCGTCTCATTCGAGCTGCATGATGTTACAAATCAAAATGACCCGATGAACAAGCAAGTGTGTTCACATACAAGTGTGTACACACAGGCAGAAATGTTTTTCGTAGAACCCTTTCATCTGTGAGAAGAGGCGTGTGTGTGTGTGTGTGTGTGTGTGTGTGTGTGTGTGTGTGTGTGTGTGTGTGTGTGTGTGTGTGTGTGATGCTGTTGATGAGAGGGAGGTGTTGTAGTGATCCTGAGACCAGCACACTTAACGTTGGATCTGAACATCCCTTTGTCTCCTTGGCATTTCTGCAGGATGAAGTCATCTCCCGTCTCCAGAACCCAAGATGGCCCATTTTCTCACCGCTACAGCCGTCTGCTTTGTGGCGCTGACCCACTTTGAATGTGGACTATGAAGGGGTAGGGGCCTGAACTGGTCTGGTGTGAAAAACACACAGCGAGCGGTTGTGTTTCAAATGGCAACCTATTCCCTATGAAGTGCACTACTTTTGATCAGGGTCCATAAGTAGATCTGGTCAAAAGTATATATAGGGAACAGGGTGCCATTAGGGACACAGCGAGTGTGTTGCCCGGGGGGCCTCGCAGAGAGAAAGCAGTGTATAAAGACGACACGCCCACATCAACTCCCCTCTCAGCTACCGAGAACGCAGTCAAATGCTCTAATACACTGAACCAATGGCCCCATTATTTTCTGACCTCATTGTAAGAGGATATGACAGCACAACCTCAGGTTCTAAAATGTGCAGCAGAGACATTTAAAATGCCAAGTAGAAACAGTGTAGGCTACAGTGATACTGTTTGCCTACTTTGTTTCCATGCGAAGGCAACAACTTTTATTTACACTTTATAGTACAATGGTATTGACTTAACCTCTGAGGAGAAAGTATTTGCGGGACAAGGAACGTTTCTTTGAACTGAGGTTTGCAGTGGAAAAGTCAGAACTCTCCGGAGCCAGACAACTCTCTGATAAAACAGGTCTGAAGAATGATTTACCAGCCGAGGTGACTTGAGGCTGATAAACAGAGTTTTGTGAGCGATAACCATGCACACACACACGGATTTACGACTCACGCCGGAACATAGTGGCAGTTGAGAAAAGTCTGAGCGATTGACCTCTCTGGAAGTGCCAGAGCTGCCAAATGGTGGAGAGTAAACATCCACCTAAACATCATTCCCCTGACCTTAGCTCCTCTCATCCAAGCCTTAGATCACCTGGTCCTCCTCATATCCGCCCACGTTCATCCCTCCTTGCACACGCAGATAAATGGTGTAAGACCATGTTCAACATCTACCTTAAAGAAGACAGTGGCCTTGAAGGTTGAGTCTGACAGCTGTCAAAAAGCTCAGGTTGTCTTTACTGTCAGATTGTTTAAGGGGATGGGCACATCCTCCCAGTTCTCATGAAAGTAGTGTCAACTAGCCTGCATCATGTGCAATACAGCCATGGCATGCGAGAGACTGGGCAGCAAAGAGGGATAGATCTGACTAGAAGTCGACCGATTAAATCGGCATGGCTTTATTGGCCCTCCAATAATCGGTATCGGCGTTGAAAAATCGTAAACGGTCGACCTCTAATATACACACATGTATACGTATATATACACATACATACATACATACATACATACATACAAATAAATAGCCCGATTAATTGGTATCTGCTCTTTTTGGTCCTCTAATAAAATCGGTATTGGTATTGCCGTTGAAAAATCATAGTCGGTCGACCTCTAGATCTGACCCAAGAGAAAACACAAGCAAGAGACTAATGAGAAGTCCAGTTTAGTCATGCCTGCCTAACGCCACCATGCTGAGTGTCATTGTCATGTTGTCGGGGCAGGAGTGGAAGCAGACTGGAAGAAATTGTGTCTGGAGTTGGTTTTGCCCTCCAGAGAAACAGGCAGTAAATATCTGAAGAGCGCCTTAGACTTGATTCGCATAGGAATTGTGACAGACAACTATGCAGTAGCTGGTCAAAACGATGCAGTTCCTGATGTAATATGGTCAGTGTTTTTAGTCGTGAATATTCTAACACACCATCGAGAGAGAGAGCCTGGGTCTCGGGGTGGGGGCTAATCTGAGCTCATGTGAGAGTCATGGGTCTGGAGGATTGTGCTGGGGCTCTAGGCTCTCCAGCTTTATTCCCTCTTGTCCTTACATTCTCAATCCCATTCTGTCCAGCCACGCACAGATTTACTACGTACAGCTGCCTTTCCCTTGGAAAAACACTCACACAAGAAACAAAAACGTAGAGACTGGAGGATGAAAAAATAAAATGCCAAGCTCTTTGGCTTGTGCTGAACTCATCAAGTCCACAGACTTGCCTTAATGCGTTGGGTCAGGCTAAATATTTGAGGAGTTTGAGGATGTGGCGGACAGAGGCGTTTGTTATTGTCTGAGGCCAGTGTGACAGGGCTGTGACAAAGAGCAACGTGACAAGGTCAGCGAGAACATGAACATGAGGCATGTAGAGGCGAGGAGAACCACTGACTCTGTAATGTGAACACCTTGTCAACCATCCGAACCAGGAGGAAAGACGCACTTGGTAGCTGCAGGAAGGCACTTGACATTAGCTTGTGAAAATCCTTCGGAGGGAGGGGTCTCCTTATAGTCACAGCATCCAATGACAGGAATGCGGGGAGCAGACGTAATCTCTTGCATTCATAACATCTTAACGGGCTGCGTCTAATCATTCAAGTTCAGAGGAAATAGTTTGTGCTATAAGGAACCTTCCGGGCCTTTGAAACTAGCTAAAGAGCAGGTCTAATAGGCTTTCGCCACACTTGACTGCATGGCTGAGGCATTCCTTCATACCTCTGCCACCACCGATACTCTAATCCAGCCCCTGCTGTCGTAAGATTGGTTTCCTAAAAACTTGAAAGCCCTGGAGCTCTGTACGTGTTACGTGAATTGTCTTATGTAAAAAAAAAAAAAAAGATTAAAAAAAAAAAAGATTAAAAAAAAAAACCAGTGCCATAGATGAGGTGTTTGTGGTGTAGCGTGGTGGCAGGGGTGCGAACCAGCCCTAGCCTAATGAAAACCCTCACAGCAGCCTCGTCCTGTCCCGTCTGGCCACTCACCCACTGTGAGTAATGATGCTTTGGATCGGAGGCATTGGCATCAACTCTGTGTGAAGTTCATCAAGTCGGCCATAAATCTTTGCTATGCCTAGACAGGAGGTCTAGTGTTGGACAGGAGGTCTAGGCCTGCCTGGAACGTTCTATGGGTCATTCCAGAGGAGACAACTAGCCTATTTTGATTTATATTATAGCTGGGCAACTATCTGCATGGGATTGAGGAGAAAACAGACTCTACCATCAATGCTAGCAGTGCACAATATACTAAATATTCCAAGTTCAGCCAGCACACACAAGCCATTGATTTAGGGCTTGTGTACATGCTTGCTGGAGAGACTGGTTGGGACTGGGACTCTGGTACCTTTAAAACAGACCACAGCCTTTCTGCAGTCATGTCAGCACATTTCCAAAGCCTGTGTCCAAACACAGACAACACCCTGAAAGAGATGGCTTTCACGTGTGCAGAGACCAGGGGTGACTGCTGGGTCACAGTCAATGTAAAGGAACGGTTCGATTCAGAACAGATGGCTTGGCCGTTTATGCACAAAGACAAATGGCTCAAAACCACTGGACTTCATCAAGAGGCAGTAAGTTTCCTTTTTTAATTTTTTCTTTTTACAAAAACTGTGAAACTAGTCTGAATGTGGCACCTCTGCTTTGGTCCATTTTAGCTTTTGGCTGAAGTTTCCTTATTTATAATTTATCACACCCAGTTTCCTGACCCATGCTCATTGAAATTAATGGACATCTTTTTTCCATACACATTTTTGCAGTGGCAGGCGTCCAAGCAGAAGATTAATTTAATATAACAGGGCTATGCTGCAGGCGGTGTGCCAGAGCTGTTTGCATGCCAGGAGCTGAATGGTTCGTCTCCTTTTTTATATGAAAAGATTCCACACAGTAGCCTCTCAGAAATTCTGAACAAGCCCTTGAGGGGGAAAAGTCAGCTCAATGCAAGTATGTAAGGTAACTTACGGGTTAAAAGAGGTGGAATGTTAGGAATCTAACATCTCTTTTCTCAGTTGAGTGGCCAAACTGTAGGAGGGGGCTTGAGATAAAGCTGCTGACAGATCTCAGCTTTATTGTATTAACCTCGGCAAGATCGTCCCCTCTAAATGGCCTCTGCATAGGCCCAATTTTTGAGAGTGACACAGTTGGTAAGGGTAGAGTGACACTTCATCAGGTGGCTGTACATCTGATGGATGCTGACAGTAAATTAGAGTGGCTCTGACGGACAGATGCTTAAAGATGACGTGAGCCCACTTTGGCCTCTGGACTTTGACCACCTGTTAAACCGTGGCACCAAAGTTGTTGCTATGTTGGGCGTACACTGATGGAGTGGCCAGGTCATCTAACTGGTAGGTGTCAAACTCTCAAGTCACTGTGCGTACGGTACAAACCTTCTGCGCGTCATCCCATTTCTGACACCAATGTGCCAAAGAAATTACAGAATCAACACTTCACAGAGTGGTGCAGATGACATCGGCAATTTGGTGGCTTTAAGTTGAGAGGCCTTCCATTGTCGTCATTCGTCTCACAGATAACTGCAAAGCCCGGACAGATGGTTTCATTCCATCTGCAGTAGCAGACAAGTGGTCCACGCAGACTAAAAGGAGCTCCCGTCTACCATCTGCAGCCACTCCTATAAAGGTTAAAAGGTATTACTTTAAACCCTCCCGCCAAAACTACTCTCATCAATGGAATCAGATCTAAACAGTGCAAAAAGAGAACGCAGCCCGGGTATATTGTGGCCAGTTTATAGCGTCTATAAAAATGCAGACAGGGTCTCCAGTTGGCAGAGGCGTTGACAAGATACCAAAAGCCAGACTATAGCAGTGTCCTCAGATGGCAGAAAGAGAGGCTCTAAGCCAGGGAATCCAGCCTGGCAGCAGGGCCGCTTCCTCCAGCTGTTGCCCATGGGAGAACGTGCCCGTGTTTTTAATGCATTTTAAGTATGTTTTGGAAATGGGTCTGTAGACTCACTAAAAACAAAATCACTTTATATGGGGGGTATTTGTCTGCCTGCTCAGTTCTGTCAATATTATGGCAACCAGGTGCACTTTGGCTAATCAACTACTTTTGTTCCAGCGTTTTTTTTTTTTTAACAGACTTGTAGTTTCGCCCGAGTGTCCGGAGTAAGTGCGGCCATCTCTCCATTAATCATCAACGGGCGCACGGAGAGTGAGCCTCAAGTAATTAGGTAGTGGCTGCTTTTGACAGGAGGAAAGCCTCATCACCATTAGAACAAAAAGCAAGGCAGAGCAAAGAGCTCCTTATTGACCGACCCCTCGTTTTCCCCCAATAAGAATAGGGCCTCTTACCAGCGCATGGACTGAAACCAGAGGTATGTTTACTCTGCGTCTATGACATGGGGGAATAAGGAACTCTGACATGTGACCCCTGTATGGAGAGGAGAGGGACAGAGAGAGAAAGAGGTTGCCTATTCACATGCTCTTTGGACACAGGACATTTTCTGAATACCTTGGGAAAGGGCATTATTACCTCATCACCGTCCCCTGGGCTGCCTGTTTCAAAAACCCCACCGGCTCAGGCTCCGTTACACAGAGGTTAATGGCCCACAAAAGATGTGGTTCGCCCGCCACGCCTTTGTGGAGATGAATGATTTCCGTACTCGGGTTGGACTTCATTGCCTGGCTTTTGTCTCTCGCCACAGCTCAGTACATGTGAAAGGACATGACAAATGGAGTCTGCTGAGCGAGCAAGGAAACACGATAACGCGTAGCACCTCTAATCTGTGAGAGAGAAAATGTCTAGTGCTAATAGTTCATATGAAACAGATTAGGCCCAGTTGATGGAAACGTGCGATTCCTTGGTGAGGTGTGTCACAGTTGTAGTCGGGGAGGGCCGTGACCCACAGGAAGTTCTATCAACTTAATTAGATTGCTTTGAAGGTGGGAGAGGAAGTATAGCATGACATAAAACCCCCCCCTCCATGCGCTTCCCTTCCCCTCATCTCATCTCATCTCCTGACACGAGAGAGTGAGGAGGGATCTCGCTGATGGGGTTCAATAACAAACTTGGCTTTCACATGTCCTCCCCCCCTCCTTTCTCCACAGTTGGCTGTTTCCAAGGCGCTCAGCAGATGTTGCCACCGGCCTGGCCGCGAGACCCAAACAACGTGAAAAGCCAGGCCGATGATGTCATGGAATCCTGCCTGATTGTCAAGACACAGAGATCCTTTCTGTGAGAACCAGAGGGGGGAGGTTTGGTTCAAAACATGAAGGGGAGGGGTTGGGACTGGGGAGTGTGGGTGAAAGGCACACTGCACACATCCGACAGACACACAGGCTCATCCAGAGAGAAGACCCCCCCCCATACTAGGACCCTGAGAGCTATACCAAGAGCTATCCCAAGGAGGTGGATGCTGCATCACCGCATGCTGTAACTGCAGTCTAATCCTTCAGGGCGATTCCCAGGACAGCAACTAAATATGACACACTCTCTTAGTCAATGATGACAGAGATTTCTTTCTCCCTTCATGAGACACTGAAGGCTCCACTGACCACTGGATTACTGTTGGCAAAATAGCTTTTCTTCACACATTTGGGGGTGCAAGTGGCGCAGCAGTCTAAGGCAATGCATCGCAGTGCTAAAGGCGTCACTACAGACCCAGGTTCGATCCTGGGCTGTATCACAACCGACTGTGTATCACAACCGGCCACAAGTGGTCCAGCGTCAATGTAAATAAGAATTAGGGGAAGGTTTGGCCGGGGTAGTCCGTCATTGTAAATAAGAATTTTCTTAACTGACTTGCCTAGTAAAAAAAAAAAATATATATATATATACAGTTGAAGTCGGAAGTTTACATACACTAAGTTGACTGTGCCTTTAAACAGCTTGGAAAATTCCAGAAAATGATGTTATGGCTTTAGAAGCTTCTGATAGGCTAATTGACATCATTTGAGTTAATTGTAGGTGTACCTGTGGACGTATTTAAAGGCCTACCTTCAAACTCAGTGCCTCTCTGCTTGACATCATGGGAAAATCGAAAGAAATCAGCCAAGACCTCAGAAAAAATATTGTAGACCTCCACAAGTCTGGTTAATCCTTGGGAGCAATTTCCAAACACCTGAAGGTACCACGTTCATCTGTACAAACAATAGTACGCAAGTTTAAACACCATGGACCACGCAGCCGTCATACCGCTCAGGAAGGAGACGCGCTCTGTCTCCTAGAGATTAACGTACTTTGGTGCGAAAAGTGCAAATCAATCCCAGAACGACAGAAAAGGACCTTGTGAAGATGCTGGAGGAAACAGGCCCAAAAGTATCTATATCCACAGTAAAACGAGTCCTATATCGACATAACTTGAAAGGCCGCTCAGCAAGGAAGAAGCCACTGCTCCAAAACCGCCATAAAAAAGCCAGACTACGGTTTGCAACTGCTCAATCCTTGAGAAAATTTGTGGGCAGAACTGAAAAAGCGTGTGCGAGCAAGGAGGCCTACAAACCTGACTCAATTACACCAGCTCTGTCAGGAGGAATGGGCCAAAATTCACCCAACTTAATGTGGGAAGCTTGTGGAAGGCTACGTTTGACCCAAGTTAAACAATTTAAAGGCAATGCTGCCAAATGCTAATTGAGTGTATGTAACCTTCTGACCCACTGGGAATGTGATGAAAGAAATAAAAGCTGAAATAAATCACTCTACTATTATTCTGACATTTCATATTCTTAAAATAAAGTGGTGATCCTAACTGACCTAAGGGAATTTTTACTAGGATTAAATGTCAGGAATTATGAAAAACTGAGTGTACATGTATTTGGCTAAGGTGTATGTAAACTTCCGACTTCAACTGTATATGCATACAAATATACGTGTGTGTGTGTGTGTGTGTGTGTGTGTGTGTGTGTGTGTCTGTGAGATCTATAAATACACACACACACACACATATATATATACACACATATACACACAGACACATATATACATACATATATATACATACACATAAATATATACACACATATGCACACACACACATATAAATATATATAAATACAGTGGGGCAAAAAAGTATTTAGTCAGCCACCAATTGTGCAAGTTCTCCCACTTAAAAAGATGAGAGAGGCCTGTAATTTTCATCATAGGTACACTTCAACTATGACAGACAAAATGAGAAAAAGAAATCCAGAAAATCACATTGTAGGATTTTTTATGAATTTATTTGCAAATTATGGTGGAAAATAAGTATTTGGTCACCTACAAACAAGCAAGATTTCTGGCTCTCACAGACCTGTAACTTCTTCTTTAAGAGGCTCCTCTGTCCTCCACTCGTTACCTGTATTAATGGCACCTGTTTGAACTTGTTATCAGTATAAAAGACACCTGTCCACAACCTCAAACAGTCACACTCCAAACTCCACTATGGCCAAGACCAAAGAGCTGTCAAAGGACACCAGAAACAAAATTGTAGACCTGCACCAGGCTGGGAAGACTGAATCTGCAATAGGTAGGCAGCTTGGTTTGAAGAAATCAACTGTGGGAGCAATTATTAGGAAATGGAAGACATACAAGACATACAAGACATACAAGACCACTGATAATCTCCCTCGATCTGGGGCTCCACGCAAGATCTCACTCCGTGGGGTCAAAATGATCACAAGAACTGTGAGCAAAAATCCCAGAACCACATGGGGGGACCTAGTGAATGACCTGCAGAGAGCTGGGACCAAAGTAACAAAGCCTACCATCAGTAACACACTACGCCGCCAGGGACTCAAATCCTGCAGTGCCAGACGTGTCCCCTTGCTTAAGCCAGTACATGTCCAGGCCCGTCTGAAGTTTGCTAGAGAGCATTTGGATGATCCAGAAGAAGATTGGGAGAATGTCATTTGGTCAGATGAAACCAAAATATAACTTTTTTGGTAAAAACTCAACTCGTCGTGTTTGGAGGACAAAGAATGCTGAGTTGCATCCAAAGAACACCATACCTACTGTGAAGCATGGGGGTGGAAACATCATGCTTTGGGGCTGTTTTTCTGCAAAGGGACCAGGACGACTGATCCCTGTAAAGGACAGAATGAATGGGGCCATGTATCGTGAGATTGAGTGAAAACCTCCTTCCATCAGCAAGGGCATTGAAGATGAAACGTGGCTGGGTCTTTCAGCATGACAATGATCCCAAACACACCGCCCGGGCAACGAAGGAGTGGCTTCGTAAGAAGCATTTCAAGGTCCTGGAGTGGCCTAGCCAGTCTCCAGATCTCAACCCCATAGAAAATCTTTGGAGGGAGTTGAAAGTCCGTGTTGCCCAGCAACAGCCCCAAAACATCACTGCTCTAGAGGAGATCTGCATGGAGGAATGGGCCAAAATACCAGCAACAGTGTGTGAAAACCTTGTGAAGACTTACAGAAAACGTTTGACCTCTGTCATTGCCAACAAAGGGTATATAATAAAGTATTGAGATAAACTTTTGTTATTGACCAAATACTTATTTTCCACCATAATTTGCAAATAAATTCATTAGAAATCCTACAATGTGATTTTCTAGATTTTTTTTCTAATTTTGTCTGTCATAGTTGAAGTGTACCTATGATGAAAATTACAGGCCTCTCTCATCTTTTTAAGTGGAAGAACTTGCACAATTGGTAGCTGACTAAATACTTTTTTGCCCCACTGTATATACACACACACACAAAAAATGGCGATATGAAAAGAAAATACAAAAAAAACAAATGTCTGTCATACAGCCCATAGTCATGTGTACAGGCTGTAACTTTGGCATAGGGCTGAAACTATGTGAAGAACTGAATATCCCTTATGGCTATTATAGGCCTAACCTACTTTTATTAATTAGAGCAGGCCTGGAAAGATCCAGAAGAGATGAAGCGATGTGGAAATAAATGTGATGGATGTCACCAGAGAGAACAGTAGTGCGAGCACTACCCACTCTTTGTTCTCTATATTTAAAGCAGTGGGTTATCTTGATTTCATTAGTATGCTGTCTGAGGCATGTGGTAGTGCTGGTTTAATAACAGGAACACATTTAACAGTTAAGCATGGTAAGGAAAAGGCTTCAGACTTAAAACCTCAAAATATTTAGTCTAGTTTAGTCTTTTTGTTTGTTTTTCCAAGGCTTTCTTTTACATCACCTATTAGCCCTGTTACGAACCTAGGCTAATTCCGTGAAATTTGTTGACAAACTAAACTACAAATGGTTGCACACTTATACAACGAGTATAACCTTCAAGCTACCTACACTACATGGCCAAAGGTACTGTATGTGGACACCCCTTCAAATTAGTGGATTCGGCTATTTCAGCCACAGCCATGAAATCCAATTTAAAAAAAAAACATTGGCAATAGAACGGCCCGTACTGAAGAACTGAGTGAATTTCAACGGGGCACAGTCATAGGATGCCACCTTCCCAATAAGTCAGTTCGTAAAATGTATGCCTTGCCCCGGTCAACTGGAAGTGCTGTTATTGTGAAGTGAAAATGTCAGGAGCAACAACGGCTCAGCCGCGAATTGGACACACAAGCTCACAGAACGGGACAGCAGAGTGCTGAAGCGCTTATCGCGTAAAAATCGCCTGTCCTCGGTTGTAACACTCACTACAGAGTTCCAAACTTCCTCTGGAAGCAACACCAGCACAATCACTGTTCGTTGGGAGCTTCATGAAATGGGTTTCCATGGCCGAGCAGCCACACACAAGCCTAAGATCACCCTGCACAATAGCAAGCATCGGCTGGAGTGGTGTAAAGCTCGTCGCCATTGGACTCTGGAGCAGGGGAAATGCATTCTCTGGAGTGATGTATCACGCTTCACCATCTGGCAGTCCAACGGATGAATCTGGCATTGGCGGATGCCGGGAGAACACTACCTGCCCGAATGCATGGTGCCAACTGTAAAGTTTGGTGGAGGAAGAATAATGGTCTGGGGCTGTTTTCATGGTTCGGCCTAGGCTCCTTAGTTCCAGTTAAGGGACATCTTAAGACCACAGCATACAATTACATTCCAACTGTGGCAATAGTTCGGGGAAGGCCCTTTCCTGTTTCAGCATGACAATGCCCCCGTATACAAAGCGAGGTCCATACGGAAAAATGTCATGAATTGGAATGCCGGCTGTGAGCCAGGCCTAACATGCTGACCACACAGCTCGCATGGCGTGCACGAACGTTGCAAAAATAAATGTACACATACAGTTGAAGTCGGAAGTTTACATACGCTTAGGTTGGAGTCATTAAAACTCGTTTTTCAACCACTCCACAAATTTCTTGTTAACAAACTATAGTTTTGGCAAGTCGGTTAGGACATCTACTTTGTGCATGACATAAGTAATATTTCCAACAATTGTTTAGACTGATTATTTCACTTACAATTCACTGTATCACAATTCCAATGAGTCAGAAGTTTACATACACTAAGTTGACTGTGCCTTTAAACAGCTTGGAAAATTCCAGAAAATGATGCCATGGCTTTAGAAGCTTCTGATAGGCTAATTGACATTATTTGAGTCAATTGTAGGTGTACCTGTGGATGCATTTCAAGGCCTACCTTCAAACTCAATGCCTCTTTGCCGGACATCATGGGAAAATCAAAAGAAATCAGCCAAGACCTCAGAAAAAAATTGGAGACCTCCACTAGTCTAGTTCATCCTTGGGAGCAATTTCCAAACGCCTGAAGGTACCACATTCATCTGTACAAACAATAGTACGCAAGTATAAACATCATGGGACCACGCAGCCGTCATACCGCTCAGGAAGGAGACGCGCTCTGTCTCCTAGAGATTAACGTACTTTGGTGCGATAAGTGCAAATCAATCCCAGAACGACAGAAAAGGACCTTGTGAAGATGCTGGAGGAAACAGGTACAAAAGTATCTATATCCACAGTAAAACGAGTCCTATATTGACATAACTTGAAAGGTCACTCAGCAAGGAAGAAGCCACTGCTCCAATACCGCCATAAAAAAAAGCCAGACTACGGTTTGTAAATGAACATGGGGACAAAGATGGTACTTTTTGGAGAAATGTCCTCTGGTCTGATGAAACAAACAAAACTGTTTGGCCATAATGACCATTGTTATGTTTGGAGGAAAAAGGGGGAGGCTTGCAAGCTGAAGAACCCCGTGCTTCACGGTTGGGATGGTGGTGGCAGCACCATGTTGTGGGGGTGCTTTGCTGCAGGAGGTACTTGTGCACTTCACAAAATAGATGGCATCAATGAGGAAGGAAAATGATGTGGATATATTTAAGCAACATCTCAAGGCATCAGTCAGGAAGTTAAAGCTTGGTTGCAAATGGGTCTTCCAAATGGACAATGACCCCAAGCATACTTCCAAAGTTGTGGCAAAATGGCTTAAGGAAAATAAAGTCAAGGTATTGGAGTGGCCATCACAAAGCCCTGACCTCAATCCTATAGAAAATGTGTGGGCAGAACTGAAAAAGCGTGTGCGAGCAAGGAGGCCTACAACCCTGACTCAATTACATCAGCTCTGTCAGGAGGAATGGGCCAAAATTCACCCAACTTATTGTGGGAAGCTTGTGGATGGCTACTCGAAATGTTTGACCCAAGTTAAACAAATTAAAGGCAATGCTACCAAATACTAATTGAGTGTATGTAAACCTCTGACCCACTGGGAATGTGATGAAAGAAATAAAAGCTGAAATAAATAATTCTCTACTATTATTCTGACATTTCACATTCTTAAAATAAAGTGGTGATCCTAACTGACCTAAGACAGGGAATTTTTAAGAGGAATAAATGTCAGAAATTGTGAAAAACTGAGTTTAAATGTATTTGGCTAAGGGGTATGTAAACTTCCGACTTCAATTGTACATGTTATTTCATCTACACTGTTCACAAGCGTATGCGTAGCCAGGGGATAAAAAAGTCCCGCCTCTCCCATCTCCTCATTGGTTTTTAGGAGCATATACCCACATGGGTGATTTAAAGATAAAGCTATTTCAACCTGCGTGTCTGGATCGTGTCTGGTGTGGATGTACAAAATCAACTAGCGATGCTGCACGCGCATTCCCGGTCTAGCCAGCATGTAATCGTTCAACATCAGTGCCCGACCTCACTAATGCTCTTATGGCTGAATGGAAGCAAGTCCTCGTAGCAATGTTCCAACATCTAGTGGAAAGCCTTCCCAGAAGAGTGGAGGCTGTTATAGCAGCTAAGGGGGCCTGGTTTAGACCTTATCTGTCAGAAAGATATCAGTTTGTCTCTGTGGATGGTTTGACTTCTGACAAATCAACTGTAAATTTTGGTGTTCCTCAAGGTTCCGTTTTAAGACCACAATTGTTTTCACTATATATTTGACCTCTTGGTGAAGTCATTCAGAAACATTTTAACTTTCACTGCTATGCGGACGATACATAGCTGTACATTTTGATGAAACATGGTGAAGCTCCAAAATTGCCCTCCCTGGAAGCCTGTGTTTCAGACATAAGGAAGTGGATGGCGGCAAATGTTTTACTTTTAAACTCAGACAAAACAGAGATGCTAGTTTTAGGTCCCAAGAAACAAAGTTGGATCTGTTGGATCTGACAATTAATCTTAATGGTTGTACAGTCATCTCAAATAAAACTGAAGGACCTCTGCGTTACTCTGGACCCTGATCTCTTTTGACGAACATATCAAGAATATTTCAAGGAAAGCTTTTTTCCATCTTAGTAACATTGCAAAAATCAGAAACTTTTTGTCAAAAAATGATGCAGAAAAGTTAATCCATGCTTTTGTCACGTCTAGATTAGACTACTTAGACAATGCTCTACTTTCTGGCTACTCGGATAAACCACTAAGTAAACTTCAGTTAGTGCTAAACACGGCTGCTAGAATCCCAAAAATGTGATCATATTACTCCAGTGCTAGCCTCTCGACACTGGCTTCCTGTTAAGGCTAGGGCTGATTTCAAGGTTTTACTGCTAACCTACAGAGCATTACATGGGCTTGCTTCTACCCATCTTTCCGCTTTGGTCCTGCCGTACCTACCTACAAATACGCTACGGTCACAAGACGCAAGCCTCCTTACTGTCCCTAGAATTTCTAAGCAAACAGCTGGAGGCAGGGCTTTCTCCTATAGAGCTCCATTTTTATGGAATGATCTGCCTATCCATGTGAGAGACGCAGACTCGGTCTCAACCTTTAAGTCTTTATTGAAGACTCATCTCTTCAGTAGGTCCTATGATTGAGTGTAGTCTGGCCCAGGGGTGTGAAGGTGAACGGAAAGGCACTGGAGCAAAGAACCGCTCCTGCCGTCTCTGCCTGGCCGGTTCCCCTCTCTCCACTGGGTTTCTCTGCCTCTAACCCTATTACGGGGGCTGAGACACTGGCTTACTGGTGCTCTTCCATGCTGTCCCTAGGAGGGGTGCGTCACTTGAGTGGGTTGAGTCACTGACATGATCTTCCAGCCCGGGTTGGCGCACCCCTCGGGTTCGTGCCATGGGGGAGATCTTCGTGGGCTATACTTGGCCTTGTCTCAGAGTAGTAAGTTGGTGGTTGAAGATATCCCTCTAGTGGTGTGGGTGCTGTGCTTTGGCAAATTGGGTGGGGTTAATTCCTGCCTGTTTGGCCCTGTCCGGGGGTATCGTCGGACAGGGCCACAGTGTCGCCCGAAACCTCCTGTCTCAGCCTCCAATATATATCCTGCAATAGTTTGTGTCGGGGGGCTAGAGTCAGTCTGTTATATCTGGAGTATTTCTCATGTCTCATCCAGTGTCCTGTGTGAATTTAAGTTCTAACTCTCTAACTGAATGAACGGCTATGAAAAGCCAACTGACATTTACTCCTGAGGTGCTGACCTGTTGCACCCTCTACAACCACTGATTATTATTATTATTATTATTATTATTATTATTATCATCATCATCATCATCATGACCCTGCTGGTCATCTATGAACGTTTCAACATCTTGGCCATGTTCTGTTATAAATAATCTCCACCCGGCATAGCCAGAGGAGGACTGGCCACCCCTCAGAGCCTGGTTCCTCTCTAGGTTTCTTCCTAGGTTCTGGCCTTTCTAGGGAGTTTTTCCTAGCCACCGTGCTTCTACATCTGCAATGCTTGTTGTTTGGGGTTTTAGGCTGGGTTTCTGTACAGCACTTTGTGACATCGGCTGATGTAGAAAGTGCTTTAGAAATCTTAGCAGCGTCCACATACTTTTGGCCGTGTAGTGCATTTGTCCAGTAAATTCATTGGAACCTGAGACACAACTGAGCTATTTCAATACCACGTTGAAAACGGCAGCCGAGCTCAACGCTCGACAATGAGCTCGTAAATAGAAAAGGACATTCTTCCAAAATGACACGGGGTCTCTTTTTTTACATGGCCAGGTCCTCTTACAGCTAATGGGGTTAGTTTTGATGACTCACACATAGGCTAAGCCTTGGTTCTGGTGTTGATCCATGCGGACAGGGAGTTTCCCCCAGAGCAGGAGGCCTGTGGAATTCTTTAGGGCTGGGTCGGCCACCGCTAGGCCCTGCAATTATCTACATGCAAGAGTATGAAAATCACAGGACCGCGGGGATCGCACTTCACACCACTGTGCACAGTACAGAGGGATACAGACAGAATGTTCTCAGAGCTTTCGTCTTTCATGCTTTATCGTCAGTATGCAAAAAACACAGGCCTCTGTATATTTCTCTACCTCTAACTGCATTGACAGCGCTACACTCAGTGGCGGTAAAATACAGTAACTTTGTAGCAGCATGCAGAAAACACTAAAACACAGGTGCCATGTGCACAACTCAAATCTAGTTCCAGGCTGAATTTACAGGTTCATAATCTCATGGCGGTTGGCGTACTAAAAAGAATAATAAAAAATAAATAAATACCAAATGACATGACAAATCTGGAATTTGGACAGCTTAGTAGGGTTATTAGTCAAGTGCTTACTTCAGCATTACAGCCAGATAACTTCATTAATCACATTATTTACAGGAATTTGATACAAGGCCAACCCAAACAAACAGATTACATCTAAACCAGGCTCAGGCTAGAGCCTCAATTGAGGCATACAGACAGACAGCGATGGTAATTTAATGTCCCTGGTAAAAGTATAATGGTCCTAATACAACTAGTAAAGCAAAGACAAGCAAACAAATTGTTAACCGTCATGCAACTCCAGCTAACTCCATGACATCCATGCCTTATGTCAGGGTTCCCCAACCGATTGCCCACGGGTCATTTTATTTGGCCCCCCAAGTTTTCTGAGCAAAATAATATACGGTGCATTCGGAAAGTATTCAGACCTTTTGACTTTTTCCACATTTTGTTACATTACAGCCTTATACAAAAAAGTTATGTTTTTTTCCTTCAATCTACACACAATACCCCATAATGACAAAGCAAAAACAGGATTTTTGAAATTTTTGCAAATGTGAAATATGTGAACAAACTGAAACCCTTTACTCAGTATTTTGTTGAAGCACCTTTGGCAGAGATCACAACCTCAAGTCTTCTTGGGTATGACGCTACAAGCTTGGCACACCTGTATTTGGGGAGTTTCTCCCATTCTTCTCTGCAGATCCTCTCAAGCTCTGTCAGGTTGGATGGGGAACGTCGCTGCACAGCTATTTCCAGGTCTCTCCAGAGATGTCCGATCGGGTTCAAGTCCGGGCTTTGGCTGGGCCACTCAAGGACATTCAGAGACTTGTCCCGAAGCCACTCCTGCGTTGTCTTGGCTGTGTGCTTAGAGTCGTTGTCCTGTTGGAAGGTGAACCTTCGCCCCAGTATGATGAGGTCCTGAGCGCTCTGGAGTAGGTTTTCATCAAGGATCTCTTGCTTCGTTCATCTTTCCCTCAATCCTGACTAGTCTCCCTGTCCCTGCTGCTCAAAAACATCCCCACAGCATGATGCTGCTACAGTAGGGATGGTGCTAGGTTTCCTCCAGACATGGCGCTTGGCATTTAGGCCAAAGAGTTCAATCTTGGTTTCATCTGACCAGAGAATCTTGTTTCTCATGGTCTGAGAGTCTTTAGGTGCCTTTTGGCAAACTCCAAGCAGGCTGCCATGTGTCTTTTACTGAGGAGTGGCTTCCGTCTGGTCACTACCATAAAGATCTGATTGGTGGAGTGCTGCTGAGATGGTGGTCCTTCTGGAAGGTTCTCCCATCTCCACAGAGGAACTCTGGAGCTCTTTCAGATTGACCATCGGGTTCTTGGTCACCTCCCTGACCAAGGCCCTTCTCCCCCGATTGCTCAGTTTGATGGGGCGGCCAGCTCTAGGAAGAGTCTTGGGGGTTCCAAACTTCTTCCAATTAAGTATGATGGAGGCCACTGTGTTCTTGGGGACCTTCAATGCTGCACAAATGTTTTGGTACCCTTCCTCAGATCTGTGCTTCGACACAATCCTGTCTCTGAGCCCTACAGACAATTCCTTCAACCTCGTGGCTTGGTTTTTTTCTCTGACATGCACTGTCAACTGTGGGACCTTATATAGACAGGTGTGTGCCTTTCCAAATCATGTCCAATCAATTTAATTTACCACAGGTGAGCTCCAATCAAGTTGTAGAAACAATAATTATCAATGAAAACAGAATACACCTGAGCTCAATTTTGAGTCTCATAGCAAAGGGTCTGAATACTTATGTAAAAAAGGTATATGTTTTTTATTTGTAATACATTTCCAAAAATGTCTAAACCTGTTTTTGCTTTGTCATTATTGGGTATTGTGTGTAGACTGATGAGGGGAAAAAATATTTTCGTCCATTTTAAAATAGGGCTGTAACATAACAAAATGTGGAAAATGGGAAGGGGTCTGAATACTTTCCGAATGCAATGTGTGTGTGTGTGTGTGTGTGTGTGAGTGTATATTTATTTTTTATTGTTGGACAGACTAAAAACACCAGAAAATTATCTCAGTGATTTTAATGTAAGAAATCTGTTCCCAATTATTCCCACGCATAAGAGAGAGAAACATGTGATTGCATAGAAATGTAAGCAAGGTTTGAAATTATTATGTTTTAGTCAAACATATCAGTTTGGTCTTCTTTCGGTCAATTTGTCGTCTACAAATGATTTGTAATTATGTGCTGGCAACCAGACCATCCGCTCAAGAAAAAAAAATGTATTGAATAAATCTGCAGCCAATCAGATACCCTGAAGAGACGATCCTACAGACATTTTACATTCTTTGTTTGAGTAAAGGTTGTCTACAATGGATAGTCATTGGAAAAAAACGAATTAACAGTGAGGACATAGCAACACATGGTCAGCTAGAGACGTTCCAATGATTGAGATGTGAAACGTGTGTTTACCTTTAGGCCTAACGGGCCTCAATTTGCAGTTAAAAATGATCTGAAACCAGTTCATCTAATATTTCGTTGCAATTGACTCCTTTTTTCTTTTAAAATCTAAGAAACCAGGGTTCATAGTGGGTGTATTTGGGGGCTTTAGACTAAGGATGCTTATGACCAGTCACCAGAAGGCTACTTCCCTAGCAGCTGGTCACTGGGCAGTGCGCACAGTGATTTGACTCGTATGTGGCTTAGCCAAACACTTTGAAGTGAGTGCCTTTAGCTAATCTCAGACGCAACGGCCGATCATGCGATGCAAAGCCACATTCTGAATGTCCCTTTAATTAAATAGTCGCTAAAACGTTAGAATCTCATACAAAGCTCAAATACCTTCTATAAAAAGGGCAATGGCTATGACGTTGAAGAGGGCTCACATTTCTTATCAGTTTAATCAAATCTCAGAGGAGTTCAATATACTTGTCCTTGGGTGAACATGGTGCCATTCAGATGGTTGAGTATGGTGTTTGCAATGCCTAGTCTGACTGGTGCTCTTTAGAATGTGCAGTGGCAAAAGTCCCTATCCCAAGACTGTGGCAGGCATGTTCAGAGAGCTATGTGGATAAACAAGGCTGAGATATTCCACTCATAAAAACACACTGGAATCTCCCCTCTTTCTGTGTCAGTAAAGCAGAGACGGCTTCCAAGAACAAAATGGACTAAAGCTATTAGGTAAATCCATTTGAATGTAATAACCTTTTGACAGCATCCCTTTGATTTAAACAAAACTTTCCAAACACGTTTGCCCATGGAAGAAGTGGTCAGAAAGTGACTTTTTGGACCTGAATGACAAAACATTAAAGAGTTAAAGGTGATCAAAGTTTATTCATTTGGAATAACCCACCAAACCATGAGACATCCATGTCTTCATCATTTAAAAGCTTGTCAAAATATCTGATCATTATTTTATTTTTTTAAGTCATTAAAGCGTATAACCTCAGATTGATTTCAGAATCGCATATGTTGTAGCTTAAACCTTATTTCACATCATCTGAGTTTGTGTTGCGCCTGCCACCAGTTGAGACAACATGCTCGTAAATACAGGGAGGGTGTCATTTCAATCATAGAATGAACCTATTCCTTCAGATGACTGCAGTCTGCCTACCACCGCTCAGTCAGCAGCAGGCTCGTAAGCATTCATTCAAACCGCACATTCCTCCGTTAGCCAGCAGCTTTTCGCAATGCTTGAAGCACAGCGCTGTTTATGACTTCAAGCCTATCAACTCCCGAGATTAGGCTGGCAATACTATAGTGCCTATAAGAACATCCAATAGTCAAAGGTCTATGAAGTACAAGTGGTATAGAGAGAAATAGTCCTATAATAACTACAACCTAAAACTTCTTATCTGGGAATATTGAAGACTCATGTTAAAAGAAACCACCAGCTTTCATATGTTCTCATGTTCTGAGCAAGGAACTTAAACGTTAGATTTTTTACATGGCACATATTGCACTTTTACTTTCTTCTCCAACACTGTGTTTTTGCATTATTTAAACCAAATTGAACATGTTTCATTATTTATTTCAGACTAAATTGATTTTATTTATGTATTATATTAAGTTAAAATAAAAGTGTTCATTGAGTATTGTTGTAATTGTCATTTAAAAAAAATATATATATATTTGTAATATCGGAAGATTAATCGGTATCGGCTTTTTTTGGTCCTCCAATAAATCGGTATCGGTGTTGAAAAGTCATAATCGGTCGACCTCTAGTGTGAATACTTTCTGAAGGCACTGTATATGGAAAAAAATGGAAGTTTATGCGTTTTTAGATAGATGTTAAAGGTAACAACAAAAAAATGGCCAGAAATGATAAAGTAGTTTGACAACCCTGTTTGGAAACTTTTAAATAATGTGAATCTGAACTGTTTATATTTTCTAGTGATGAAGACATGGATGTCTCATGGTATGGTGGGGTATGCAAAATGGGTCAACTTTGAAAATGTCTCTCTCGTGAATGTTTTGTCATTCAGGTCCAAAAAGTCACTTTCTGAGCACTTCTACAATGGGCAAAAATATGTATGGAAGGTTTTGTTCAAATCAAATGGGGGTGCTGTCAAAAAGTGATTGAATACAAATGGATTTACCCTAATTCGGTGGTGAAGTTTGGAGTTTCAAAGCGCCAATGACAAAGTCTTGATGTATTTTTATTGGCGTCGCTGAGTGGAAAGGGTACAGTAGTGTATGCAGGCTATGCTGTAATTATCATGTTTCATCAAACTTTACAACATGGAGGGTGATGCATCTAAGTCGCAGCTACAACTGAAGGCAATTTGAAACAGAGCCATTGCCAAGTCATACGCCTATGCTTAGAGAAATGTAGATACTTAATGAAGTAAAAAAGACCAATAGTGTGTTTGTAAAATGCATTCATTAGTACTGTAATTGTTATGATGTGGTCCCAAGACTAGGCCTAGTGAAGACAGCCTGAAAACAGAGGGAGAAAAAGCTCTTGCATGTTTCATTACAGAACCCATCTGCTTATTTTACGATTTAGCAGGCACATCACAAGGTGTGGCCGCCCACATCGCAGTTCAAACACTCAGCAAAGATATGACTTGAGCAGTGGTGGAAAAAGTACCACACTGTCATACTTGAGTAAAAGTAAAGATGGCTTATTAAATGACTCAAGTAAAAGTAAAATACACACAGTGAAATACTACTTGAGTAAAAGCCTAAACGTATTTGGTTTTAAATATACTTAAGTATCAAAAGTAAATGGAATTGCTAAAATGTACTTAAGTATCAAAAGTAAAAGAATAAATAATTTCAAATTCCTTATATTGAGAAACCGGACAAACAATTGTATTATTATTTTTCTTTAAGGATAGCCTGGGGCACACTCCAACATCATTTGCAAACAAAGCATATGTCTTTAGTGAGTCTGCCAGATCAAAGGCAGTCAGGATGACCAGGGATAAGTGCGTGAATTGGACCATTTTCCTGTCCTACTAAGCATTCAAAATGTAACAAGTAATTTTGCGTGTCAGGGAAAATGTATGGAGTAAAAAGTACATTATTTTCTTTAGGAATGTAGTGAAGTAAAAGTAGTCAAAATTATAAATAGTAAAGTAAAGTGCAGATACCCCCAAAAAACTCAAGTAGTACTTTAAAGTATTTTTACTTAAGTACTTTACACCACTGGACTTGAGTGACCTTTGCTGTGGAGAAAATGCAAGTCCACTACTATACTTCAGCATTCTCAAACCAAACAACAACAAACAATGGAAGCATGATTTGGCAGCTGGGACCCTGTATTCATGGTTGAACATTGGAGTGCACCAATCATTGTTTGGTTCCAACCATGTGCACTGCGACATTGGGGAATCCATTGAAAGGATTTGCATCAACTTACACTTATGTGCACAATCCAAAATACATGTTGCAACTTTTAACTGCTGGACAACATCCCACAACGTTTCATTAAATGTAAATTCAATTAAAGGTGAACTTGTGGTGCAGACAAATGTCTACATAATGACAGCAGGGATGGAGATGTGGCACTACTAAAGGCCAAAACCGTGATATTTGAATATGAATTCATCTAGAAATTGAACATTTTCCTGTATTATATTTTCACAAGTATGGAAACAGACAGTCATAGTAAGCAAAAAGGTTATTCAGGCTGACAGACAAACTCACAGACAGACAACTTGACAAGCTGAATGGATAGATGGCCCCCTGTAATTATTAAGCACGTATAGTACCTGCCAAGTTCTTTGCCCGGAATGATGGTGTAGTGGTCAGTGAATAGTTCATTCTTGATAGGAGTTTTGATTTCGGAGAGTAGCCCACATCGGTTCTGGTTTGGTTCGGCTGCCTGACCATAGTGGCAACGCGTACGGCTTCTTGTCTCGCTGGTCCGGGGACTATATTCAGGAATCATCGCGTCGATTCGGTTTTACAGCTTGTTATCTCCTGTCACTTTCAAACAAACCTAACAGCTACCGCAACCAAACTTCCCTAGCTAATAGATGGCTAGTAAACGTTGCCTACAAAGTGACTACAAAAATAGCAGTACTTCGCTGCTTAGGAGTGATAAAATAAGACCGCATGCCTCACGGATATTTCAGATGAGAGAACTGTTACTTTCATGTTCAATTAAATTATGTCGAAGGGCGCAACAATGTATCAATATTTTCAACTCCACTAAATGTTTGTAACCGGGTGATCTATTCTAACTTCGCTCGCACATCAGTACGAACAACGGATGATTGAATACAAGTTTACCAGTCAGATACTTTGCTCTCTGTCACCATGGTAACACTCTTGATTGACAAGTAATTAGACCAAATAGAGTGGCGCATGCTACTTTACTACAAGCAGGGGGAAGGCTCTCCACATAAATAAGATCAGCCTACAGTGGGCGCAGTGCCATGAGTCTTATTCAATTAAGTTACATTTGCTTTAAATATCCTAACTAATCGGAACACTGCACTACCGTTATCTCAATGAGAAAGGGAGAATTCCCAGTAAGATAATAACTAATATAATCAATTGATTGTCACTATACATTCCCCTTGTCTAACCTGTACAGTTTTCATAGTATTTTTTCATAGTAAAATCTGGGCACATTAACCAGTGAGAGTCACTAGAATGATAGAAGAAAATAGAGTATAATAGAATGAATACTTTATTGTTCATCTTGCAATGGAAACAACTGTTATGTTCCCTCCACCCTCCAATACCCTACAGAAACACACCCACCACAACACATTCAAAACAGTAGATTATATGGTGTCTTTTTGTCTATTTTAACTAAAGGCTTGCACCTGAGTGAGTGGGTTTGCATAGCAGAACATGTCTTTTGTAGAATCTGCAATGTATATTAGAGTGCAGAGAATCAAATTCTCCCTCTTCTGGTGAAGGACAGTAGTGCAGTAGTGCACATACTATAGTAATAGTGGTACTAGTAGTACATTTAACCTTTATTTAAACTAGGCAACTCAGTTAAGAACAAATTCGTATTTACATTGACGGCTTACCCTGGCCAAACCCGGACGACGCCGGGCCTGGATTCGAACCAGGGACTGTGGTGACACCTCTTGCACTGAGTAGTAGTAGTGCACATAGTAGTAGTAGTGCACTTATGCTGCACTTTGCTGTTTGTTGTTGGTGAGTGGTATGTAGTACCACAGTACGGGTCAGAATACCCATAAAACCTTGCGGTCAAACAATGTTTCCAATAATTTTTCCACCATTCATTTTTCCCATAGGGGATTTTAGACATACTTCAAATAAGGGCTGTGTTTGGTGTAGGCTTACCCTGGCATGACGTTTTGATAACCATGTAAATCTCTCTCGGGCAAGGTGACTTTTATCAATATAGTCCCCTGTATTTACCCCCCAAAATGAAATGCTAATTAGCTGCTAATACCGCTATGACACATAACTACAAATGCCTGTCTCAAACTTCCCGTCACTCATCAGGGCCATGATGAGACGAGATTGCTGAATCGAGGCAAAGGTAAGGATTGCTGGATTAACTAATGTTAGCTAAATTTAGTAATAAATAAATTGGCTAAATTGTTTATTTACTGTACACAATACCTGTTATCTAGTTAGCTAGCTAGCTCATGGTTAGCAACATTAGCCTGGCTATGGCTACATTAGCCGTCTATTTGTCTAGCCATTTAAATGCATGAGAAGTTTATAAAAAGTTTAGCTTTCTTTGGCTTTTATAAACCAACAGTTTATCTTTCTAGTTCACTAGCTAACTAAGATGGTGAAGTTAGGCGTTATTAGTTAGGTTTCTTTGTGTCTGTGGGTGAGGAGCCTACTTCAAGTAATGTTAGCCTGATACTTGATTTGTAGCTACCTAGCTAGCTGTATTATTTTGGTCTGGCTTTTTGAGAGGTTTCAGAGATGGACTGATTAGCTCTTATCTCTTGAGTCAAGCAGTGTGGTTACTTTACTGCAGGAAGACATTGATCTGTTTGCTGTTTCCCTCTGGACAGCAGATCATTAGTATAGCTAGTAGGGAAGGTTATGTAACCGTATTTAGTCTTTTCTATGGTGGGTTTTACATTATTTGGTATTCACACATTTGTTTTTGAGGTAAAATTACTGCCATGTTATTGATGCCAAATTAAAAACCTTATTTACACCTTCTCTATTCCATAACCAATGGGTATGCCTGAGTCTTAGGCATTCAGGCCAAAGAGTTCAATCTTGGTTTCCTCAGACCAGACAATCTTGTTTCTCTTGTTTCTCATGGTCTGAGAGTCCTTTAGGTGCCTTTTGGCAAACTCCAAGCGGACTGTCATGTGCCTTTTACTGAGGAGTGGCTTCCGCCCGGCCACTCTACCATAAAGGCCTGATTGGTGGAGTGCTGCTGAGATGGTTGTCCTTCTGGAAGGTTCTCCCATCTCCACAGAAGAACTCTAGAGCGCTGTCAGAGTGACCATCGGGTTCTTGGCCACCTCCCTGACCAAGGCCCTTCTCCCGGGTGGCCAGCTCTAGGAAGAGTCTTGGTTGTTCCAAACTTCTTCCTTTTAAGAATGATGGAGTGTTCTTGGGAACCTTCAATTGTGCAGAAATGTTTTGGTACCCTTCCCCAGATCTTGACACAAAACTGTCTCAGAGCTCTACGGACAATTCCTTTGACCTCATGGCTTGGTTTTTGCTCTGACTTGCACTGTCAACTGTGGGACCTTATATAGCAAGTGTGTGCCTTTCCAAATCATGTCCAATCAATTGAATTTACGACAGGTGGACTCCAATTAAGTTGTAGAAACATCTCAAGGATGGTCAATGGAAACTGGACGCACCTGGGCTCAATTTCGAGTCTCATAGCAAAGGGTCTGAATACTTATGTAAATAAGGTATTTCTGTTTTTTAATTTGAAATAATTGAAAAAAAAAAACTGTTTTCGCTTTGTCATTATGGGGTATTGTGTTTAGACTGAGGATTTCATTTTTAAAATCCACTTTAGAATAAGACTAACGTAACATAAAGGTGAAAAAAGTCAAGGGTTCTGAATACTTTCCGAATGCACTGTGTATATATAACGCATGCTCCACTCTCAAGTTGAACTTGTTGACTGATACTATGGCGGCGGCTGCTAAGAAGAAGGGAGTAGCTGCAGACCAGAAGACTGCAGCCAAGGCAGCACTGGTCCACACCGGCTCTGTCTGTTGGGTGAGTAGTATTGGTTGGTACTGTGTGTGCCTTAAGGTTCCTATCCATGTGTAGACTATTGTACTGGCCTGTGTGGTACTGTCTTTTATGGTACTGTCTTTGAGATCAAGCATCCCTAGTCTCCAATGGTCCCAACACCGGTTGAAGTGACCACACACACTGAAATGTATCTACAGCTGGGGTAAGATTCTTCCATCATTCACACACAGTAGACAGTGTGAACCACCATGTTGTCAACAAAATGCTGTCCTCAACGATGAAGTTGTATTGTGTATGGCTCAATCTGTGAAAATGCTGTGATCATTCATTGTCTTTAATGTCGTGATTCACAAGACACACGATGACCATGATTTGAATGCTGAGACAGAATGACATCAAGGGACACACACTGAGACCCCGAGTATGACTGGACATGGGCCGGATATTTGTGACAACGACCTAAAAGGGGTGCAGAAGCACACCAGCACCCCATTTTATATTTATTCCATGGCCATCCATCCCTCTAGCTACCTACCCCTTATTTCACACAATGATTTAATAACATTTAGACTCAGTAACACGTGTTGTGGTGTACTGTTTTTGCTATGTTTTTTTCACCTGTGTAATGCTGTCCTCTTGTTTATTCTGGGGTTCTGACTGAATGCAGTATTAAATGTGCTGCTCACAATTGACAGCAGCGACATGGACCAACAATTGACAAGGGTGTTGATATAGCTGTATTTAGGCATGGCTTCCTTGTATTGAGTCTGTATATTTATCATTCTGCTGGAGATGACCTAGTATTTTATATTAAACCTACCTTACACATCCAGTTGTGTTTTACATGTTTTACATTTTGTGTTATTTGTGCTGGTCTAATTTCTAAAATGGAAAAGCAGAAGAATCTGTGCTCTCTCGGATAGTAACAATAGTTCATACTGTGCTCGTCGATGTCCCAGGTTTGTGGCATTGATGAATCAATCATTTAAGCAAGGTATATATAGATTAAATATAGACCTCCACCGGCTGAAGGAGAAGAGGATCTGGTAAAATAAGGCTATGTTGCTAATATCATCTAGGTAGGTAGCTTCTTTGCAAAGAACAAAGAACTAGCCTAGTATTCATGGCACATTGTAAATATCCGACTGCTACTAGGAAAGTATTCTATTTATATATATTTTTTATTTTAGCTATATATTTGAGCTTTATATATTTTTGCCCGTTTTCTGCCCAATTTCGTGGTATCCAAATGGTAGTTAGTCTTGTCTCATCACTGCAACTCCCGAACGGAATCGGGAGAGGCGAAGGTCGAGAACTGTGCGTCCTCCGAGACACAACCAAGCTGCCCTGCTTCTTGACACAATGCCCACTTAACCCGGAAGCCAACCGCAGCAATGTGTCGGAGGAAACACAGTGCACTGTGGCCCGGCCCGCCACAGGAGTCACTAGTGCGTGATGGGACAAGGACATCCCTGCCGGCCAAACCCTCCCCTAACCTGGACGACGTTGGGCCAATTGTGCAGTGTCCCATGGGTCTCCCGGTCGTGGCCGGCTGTGACAGAGCCTGGACTCGAACCCAGAATCTCTAGTAGCCAGAATCTCAGAATCGGGAGGCCCTTAGGAAAGTATTCTGCACAAGACAAGACCAACTGCACAAATAAGCCAACAAATATTAGTAAAATAAAATATGGAACAGTAAATGAAAATGTTCAATCGATATTTTGTATTGGATCAAGGTAGCTAGCTAGCTGACAGCAAAGGTGTCAGCTATAGAAAACTTGCAGAAGCTTGCAGGGATTTGTAGTCTTGCATGTCTACTTTGATGCTAATTAGCATTTCCGAATCTGAGAGTAAATAGAGCTGATTATATTGATAAAAGTCCCCTTGTCCGAGAGAGATTTACATGGTTATCAAAACGTCATGCCAGGGTACGCCTACACGAAACACAGACCTTATTTGAAGTGGTTCTAAAATCCCATATGGGAAAAATTAATGGTTAAAAAAAGATTGGAACCATTTCCGTGTTTGACCGCTAGGTTTTATGGCTATTATGACGCATCCACTGTGGGGCTCTATTGATTAGGAGCCTAGTTATCAAGGTCTCAAACATTCCTCTACCTTATCAGGCTCTTTAATCCTGAAGCTACCATGGTAACATTTGTACCACAGGCATTTTGGTTTTAGTGGCTCTGCCAATATCCATCTATTTCACTACATTGAGGTCAAACATATTCAAATGGACTAGAGACAAAAGATTAATTACAAAGTGATTGTTTATTGACATTCGTGTACAGTGATATGAGTACATGGAGCGAAAGCACAGCCTGAGAATTTAGTGACCTGTCATCAAACCAAATTTGATTATAAACATGTCTTTCAAAATGTCACAATTCTGAAAGACAAAGTCTTACAGGACAAGGAAAGTTAAAAAGGAGAGGACAAAGGACCAATTTCCATAAGAGGGAGCCTTTTATCAAGTCATATCAACAAGGTATAGATGCTAATGCTAATCTATATCACAACCTTTCTGCCAGTTTTTGACTGATGATTGGAAGATCTACTGTTTTACCTTGCTGTTTCCAAGGGGATATAACATGAAAAATAAATAGGCAAATAAAAAGATTGATTTAAAAAATCACAAAAATAAGGTACTCATAAACAAACTGTAGTACAGTTAGATTGAATTATCGGTGCATTATTTATTTGAAAGCTCTGATCAAGCTCTGATCTTATATATTTGAATAGTTAATGCACTTAAACAACGTACATAGATCATTTAGAATAATTTAAGGGTAATATTGAATAATTTAAGAGCAATATTAATTTAATAAATATCCTCATATTATAGGATCGATCATACCAAGGGATGCCCAGGATATTCTATGGATAAAATTCTTCATAAAGCCAGTAAAAATAGACTACTGAATTACATATTTTTTAAAAATACAATGCTAGACAATTCAAACAAAATTACTTATTCTCTACATGACACAATTGCATGTCCCAAATGGCTACCCAACCCCTATATAGTGCACTACTTTTGAGAGGGCCTGGTCAAAAGTAGTGCACTACATAGGGAATAGGGTACAATTTGGTATGCAGACATTCTCTGTGTCTTCGACCATTAAGGATGCAATTCCTACGTCAACAACTTGAATAAACAACCACTTTCACCAGCCAATACCAACATAGAAGATAGATAGATTGGGTTCCCACTAGATGGCCAAACTGCAAAATTGTCTATATCATAAAAATGTATGAAACAAAACATTTTTAAGGTTAGGGTTAGGCATAAGGTTAGCAGTGTGGATAAGGTTAGAGTCACGGTTAGGCTTAAAATCAGATTTTAAGAATAGAACTAGACAGGGCTTCTGACTTTGCAACTTGGCCAGATAGTGACGAAATAGAATGAGGAAGAGAAAGAAGTGGTTACATTTACAGTGCAAAGGGAAGGAAGACAACACCAACATTTCCCCACAAATTCTAAATGAACAAAGCCATTTTGAAATACAATTCAAAATCATGAAAAATATAAAAGGTACTAAATGAAGGCATAAGTAACAAAAAACTGTATGTACACATGGGGAAAAAAACACGTAAAAGTCCTGCTTTTGAAAGCATTTCAATTCCTATGCCATCATTATAAAAACACCTAAACAATACTGGACAATGTTTACCAAACAAACATTCAAATTAGTTTTCCACCTTATGGTCCTAAAGAGAAACCATAGTATTACATCACCCGCTTTGACAAAAAAAATCTAAAAACATTATAGAAAAAAACAACAGTACTTATGAAACAAAACTAACAAGAATCTTCTTTGCTCCCTGAACATGTTTTTTTTTTGTAGTAGCCCTGGTTCTTTCCATACAAATATTATACTATAATCATAGTACAACAGCTGTAGCTTCAATCATGGACAATCTACATTATTTTACAGTATAACTAGGGGCCATTTAGGGCTGGTTTTCCTGGAAGCACAGTCAATTGAGAATCTTCATTGAAATAGCATTTTAGTCTAGACAGTGGTATTCAAACTTTTTCAGCGGGGACCCCTTTTCTTTCGTTAGAATTTCTGGCGACTCCACCCCACCCTAAATCTAATGACATAAACAAATAACCTTAAATTGATTGCATTTTCATATTTTATCAAAATGATACATTCACTTAATAGAATTTGATTTTTCTAATTATGTTTCTCAAAAAACGTTTACATATTATTGTATGGGACAATATACAATCCTAATTTTCTGGCCACCCTCCCCAAAAAAACACGACTGCAATTCCCTCCGACTTTGAATACCACTGGTATAGGACTATGCCTAATCTGTGTTCTGGAAACTGCCATTTAGTGTACATTCTTTTAATGAAAATGTTAAAAAACAAAGGACGAGACCCCAAGAATAATTGTCAACACTAGACCAGGACAGAAAGGGATGTTCAACATGATGTTACACTCCATCAAAGTTGCACAGTGCCTCACTGAGTACAGAATTTACCTCTATGGTTGAGATCTCTCAGTCAGCGTTTGGGCTTAGATTGCAAAGCCCATGGTCCGAATGACAAGGGTATTATTTATGGTGTGAGCTCAATGACTCTGCAAGGCTGACAAGAGAACTCTCAGAGCTTAGCCTTTCACATTCTAATCTTAGCCTTGTACAAGTTAGATCATCACCTGGGTCTCTACAGTTCCTCTCACTGTACTGTACAGGAACTGTGACTTGACTCTAATAAGCCTCCTACTGCCATGATGCGGCAAAAACCATTGCACCACTGCATTGGCGTCTCCAATAGTATGTGTGATTCATTAACACATAGCTGGTGTCACTGAGGCAATAACTCACAGAGGCACAGTACAGTATCTTTCTTGGGCGGGAGATTCAGACAACTGTGTGCAGTAAGTACACACAGGCTGGGCATGGACTCAGAACAGTGAAGGAATTCCTAAAAAGCACCTGTTCATCCACTCTGAGGAAAACAGTGATGCCCTTATGATGATAAAGCAATTGGTGAAACATGCATGAAACATGCTTATTAAATGTAACAATGGAAATAAAAAAATGTTTGGTCTTGTCACTGAATGGTCGTCGGGAGTCAAGGTGATTTCAGGAAATGCTCTGCGATGATTGATAGGACAAGATTAAGGTCTGGAGAGACTTGCGATTTTTAGGGGGTCACCGCCGATGTCACTTCCTCTGATATCAGAGGTGGCGGGCTGTGGGCGGCGGCCGGTGGAGCAAGCCCCTCCCCTGCATAGTGTCAGCCTCAGTCTTTGGAGCTGGAATAGAGTCTTATGGGGAAGATTAAACTGATGAGACCATGAGGTGGACAAAGTGGGGGGGTCGTAGAACGGGCTGGAGCCAGGGTCTTCACTATTGCATACATGTTGGTTTATGTACAATGTCTCAGATGAGTGATGCAGTGCATGCAAGTTTTAATACGTTTGATCCCTCTTTTTCAAACCCACTCCTCAGGTACGTATTGTAAGAAAACAAGAACAGAGAATACCATTTGTCCAGAGTTAATATTTGTACGTAAAAATAAAATAGTTTGTTAGTAGGGTGCCAAAGGAAGTCAGTCAGTGGTCAGCGCCAGTGGTTAGTCTCACTCCAGGCCAAAGGTACTGGTCTCCTCCACAGCAATCAGCAGTTTCTCATACAGCATGGTGTAGGAGGGGTACGGGGGAAGGTCCAGGCGGTTGAAGCACGTGTGAGCCCTGAAAGAGAGGAGAGGAGCGGTACAGTATGTCAGGGACAATACTGTATCAGGCACTGTCAGGGACAATACTGTATCAGGCACTGTCAGGGACAATACTGTATCAGGCACTGTCAGGGACAATACTGTATCAGGCACTGTCAGGGACAATACTGTATCAGGCACTGTCAGGGACAATACTGTATCAGGCACTGTCAGGGACAATACTGTATCAGGCACTGTCAGGGACAATACTGTATCAGGCACTGTCAGGGACAATACTGTATCAGGCACTGTCAGGGACAATACTGTATCAGGCACTGTCAGGGACAATACTGTATCAGGCACTGTCAGGGACAATACTGTATCAGGCACTGTCAGGGACAATACTGTATCAGGCACTGTCAGGGACAATACTGTATCAGGCACTGTCAGGGACAATACTGTATCAGGCACTGTCAGGGACAATACTGTATCAGGCACTGTCAGGGACAATACTGTATCAGGCACTGTCAGGGACAATACTGCATCAGGCACTGTCAGGGACAATACTGTATCAGGCACTGTCAGGGACAATACTGTATCAGGCACTGTCAGGGACAATACTGTATCAGGCACTGTCAGGGAGAGCAGCAAGTCGGAATGAGACCCCAATATGATATGATTGGTCTATTAATAATGTCCCATATGATGTGTTCATACTGTAAGTCCAGGGTTGTGGGTTTGATTCTGACTCATGGACATTGTTTATCTCTTCCACCAATCATGAGAAAGCCCTAGGTTGAAATGTTATTCGCTAGCCATGCCATTCCCTTCTCCAACCTCAGCCTTATTTAGCTTCCTTACTGCTGACACTGTGCTTCCTACACAATGATAAACACTACCACTTCCTCTCCTCCACAGCGAAATGGGAGCCCTCTCCTTTCTGCTGACTTAGTTAGCTTTAAATGAGATCTTCTCCCGTTTGCCAAATAAATGTCCAATGCAGGTCTAACAAGGTGAAAGGTATAAAGCAAATACTGTACAGGCATTAAATATAGCACTGTTTGCAATGCAACCAATTCAGAGGGATCCATGAAAATTGGAATATGAAAATAGAAGTAGGCCCAGGGGGTGTGTAAGGATCCAGTACTATAGTCAGTACTCATTTCAGCGAATTGAACTTCATATCACGTCTGGCACTAGTGAGTGACCATAATAACGTGTGTGTTCCAAACTCGGCAGCTCGCCTGGCTTTAGACATCAGCGACACATAGTGTTGTAGAAGCAATGTATACTGTGTGACCTGGGTGGTGTTCATTATAAGGCACACGTAGCAAAACATTTTGCAATGGAAAATATACACAAGGATTTGTCATCAGATAGTAGGCCACGTCCCTGCTTCACTCTGTTTGGTACCTGCTGAACATGACCCAGCCACTTCTCCATCAACAACTCTTTTCACACAAGCAAGAAACCACATGCTAGTGGCGGTTATAGAAAATACACCGATAGAAGTGACTTTTATGAACCTTTGCTAGACCACGTACAATTTACTCATTCGTGTTGAAATGACAAATAACGTTATCTGCTTCCAACGCAATTGTTTCATACTCCAGAAGATTGTCTAAACCAAATATTTTCACCAAGTTTTAGAACAAGGTGGGGGTGTGAGAAGTATTTTTCTCGCTCCTGAGAAAACGGGTTATACCTCTCTGTAAAGCTGGCTGGCACTAAGAGCTGATTACGAGGTAGATCTCTACATGTAATGGTTGAGGAAACACCAGCAGCCGTTTCATTCCTTCCCCACATGGGTAACGTAAGCCTTGATACCACACTCAACCAGCTGTCCATATGGAGAATATGTATAAAAAGGAGAGGGAGAGAGATAGAGAGCTGGTTACATCCGTCCTGTGGGTGAGAATAGAATGGTTGCACTACGAAAATGTTGGATTAAATGACAATATCATGTGGTCTGAATGAGAGTGCCTCAGGTAAGGGAAGTACAATTGGGAGATAGGGACTATGCCTGAAATGGGAAAATGTTTTTGTTTGAGTGACCACCTAATTTCCAATGACAGCTGACTGAGTGCATTTCTGTGGTGTTGATTTTGCGCTTTGAGAATTGTCACTGGCAGATAAAATAGTATTCGTTTCAAAATAGATTATCTCATTGATGGAATGGTAAAAGCCAGTTTCTTTGTGACTTTTCTTTGTGTCCAGGACAAAACAATTGCTGCTGTATGGGGTCTCATGCACACACTAACAAAAAAACAAAAGCTGCCTTTCAGCCAGGAAAAAAAATTGACAAGGCCATTAACAATACGGAATAAGAAAGAACTGTCCCAAAGTTGGGATTGCAGTCTGTTCTATGTTCTATGTATTTACACAGGCAGCCCAATGCCGATCTTTTTCTACTAATTTGTCTTTTGACCAATCAGATCAGATCTGTGTAAACGCAGCCTTACTCTCATAATAGCCCAGTCAGATAAGCTGCTGATATGTTTTTAAAAAGCAGACAGTTTTTTAATTTCCTTAAAAAATATTCTCACTACAGCTCTTCCTATGAGGTGAAAGACTGTATTTATTTTGCTCAAATGTCTGTCCCTAAATAGGGTGTGGCTACCTGCTTTAATAATTCTAAATGGTCACATTTAGCATGCGTTTCCAATGGACCTTATAAGTGTGGCAAGTTACAGTACATTTGACCCCAGAACCAGGTTTACTGTACTATTTCCCAGTGTGCACAGAAGTAAATTCAACATCTATTCCACGTTGGTTCAATGTAATTTCATTCAAATGATGTGGAAACAATGTTGATTCAACCAGTGTGTGCCCAGTGGAATGTCTTTCTGGATATTTTCATCTCCTTGTAGTGGAATAATTACATTAGTCAATGAAATTACCTCTTTATTCCAGAATAAAACACCCAAAACAGTGCACTCTGCCTCTAAGAATCATGAGTCTGCTTATGCTGTAGTGGTAAAAAAATACTTACAATGTAGTTTGCTTTTATTAAGAGTTGATATTAGTTGATTATAAGAATAAAACTTGTCCAGGAGAGATATGATTCTTATAAGAGGATTCAATTCCAAACTATATATTTATTAATATGTTGGTATATTTTCCATCCAGTACCTGGGTAGTGAGGTGACCTTGCCCCACTTCTCGATGCAGAAGCGTCGCAGGCCGTTGCTTCCCCGTAGGGCAGCGAAGCCTTCGTATGGAACGCTGGAGGTGCCTGTCACAAACTGCAGCAGCCGCAGTCTCTGCTCGTTGTTGAAGCGTTCCACCGCACCCCAGAACCACCGCATCACTATGTGGCCATCATGGTAACCTGGGGAAGGAGTCATTATGGTTCATTGGTGAGGTCAGTGTAGGTGTAACTGACTGGTACACAACCCTTATCCTCACTGCTTTGTATTCTGCATCAACCGTACACACATGTGGTTGCTACACACGGAGGGTGAAATGGATTGAGTCAACCCCTTATTTAGTGTTTGAGATGTGCTTATTAACTGCAAGTCATTGTCATTACTATTAATACTGTGGACAGAGAAGCTAGCTCCCATTTTGAGATCACATTTAATGTTCACCACTTTCTCTCCATTTTGAAAGTTTTCACTTTAAATGACAAACTGCAATCTAAACAGGGCGCTGTTTGCTTTGGAGGCTGTGGTGAGAAGGGTGACTGCAGGCTTTCCAGTCCGGCTTGTGATACTATCCATCCACAGCAAACTGACGTCTTTGCCAAACAAAAGGGCAAACGGCTCCAATTGTGCAGATGATGAGTTTGGCCAATTAAGAGCTTAGCCATAATGAGAACCAGATGAGCAGCCTGGCAGCTGGAGCACGGCCTTCTGGGTGATTAATGAGTTATGGACCTTTATGGGCATTTCGGGGCTTGCCGGACCCTCCGCCACATCTGTCTGTTCAAAGGAGGCAGAGAGAAATTGCAACGGCGCTCATGATGTGGCCGTAATCAGTTACAGACGCACAATCTCTTATGTCAGGTGACATGGTGCGTATGCGCTAATGAGGCCGTGAGATGGATGTTCCGGCATGTTTTACTTGGCGTTGACCGCTCTGTGTCATTACTGTACTGTACCAGGCCTGTCAGTTGGAACATATAGACTCTAGTACTTTGTTATGCAGAAAGGGACACATTGATTTATGCTTCCAAAAATGTAGGTTTTACATTAAACAGCATGACTGTCAGTGACAGCTTTTCGACCATCACTTGGTCTTTGTCAGTCTTTTTACATTACTGCTTTCTTTCCTCCCCTGTGTGGTCTGCAGCACTGTCCGTTTCAGTTTAAACTCTTAGAAAAAAAAGGTGCTATCAAGGTTCCAAATGAGTTCTTCGGCTGTGCCCATAGGAGAACCCTTTTTGGTTCCAGGTAGAACCCTTTTTGGTTCCAGGTAGAAACCTTTTTGGGTTCCATGTAGAACCCAATAGGGTTCTACCTGGAACCAAAAAGGGTTCTTCGAATGGTTCTCCTATGGGGACAGCCAAAAAACACTTTTAGGTTCTTGATAGCAGCTTTTTTTCTCAGAGTCAATAGTACATGTTTTACTTTAGGAAAAAAAAACATTTTCCTTGGACACTTCACAAGATGACTATCCCAGAACAGAAATAGAAGCACTCAGATATCTGCATTGATTTTTACTTTCTCACCTCCTCTGTACTCTGTGTTGGTCCTCCAGTCGTTTAGGTCGATCTCAGCCGTCCCTGCAATGACCAGCTCCAGCTCTCTGGCATCAAACACCGACACCAGACGAGAGTCTACCACCTGGGGCCAGAGGAGGGTTGGAGTGGGGATTAGGGATGTCAATAGATGATTGCCGGCTGTTCCACAAATGAATGGAATTCACTTGGCAATGGTGAGATGGAATAATGTCTCTGACACTTCCTCTATAGACCATACCTTCCTTTGGCATTTACAAATCAAAAGGGACTGGATAGGTGTAAGCATCATGATAATGGGGAGGATCCGCCATATTGCTTATACCCATCCTATTCTTTCAGATCTGCAAACACTGACGGGTTAGTAGGGGTTAGTAGTAGGTTTGTGCTGTACCTCATAGAAGCCTCGGACCAGGGCCTCAGTCTGCTGCACCACCCCGCGCTCTACCCTCCACTTGGCCATGCGCTCAATGTACTCCTTCTTGTTCTTCTCCGTCACCTGAAGGTTGGAGCCACCCGACTTTAGCTCCCGCTCCGTCACCTGACACAGGAAATGACAAACAGGAAATTATGTCAGAGAACTGTATTTATGAAGGCTGCGTGGTGTGGGGACCATTTTGGGCTAAAATAACTGTTGCTTCTTTGACCTCCCAACAAAATATGTACTCTGGTATGGTGGGTAGATGTTAACTTCGAAATTAAACTTTAAAGTGAAACTTCCAACACATTTCATTCTGTCCTGGGCAGAATAATATAATCATTTATTGATAAAGTACTCCATTTCCCCAAGTTACAACACACTACAAAGTGCCAGGTCAGGCTAAGCAGAGACAGTCAAAGCCCTAGTGCCTCGTGGCCTACCTCAGACTGATCCCTGAGACTGACCCCTAACAGACTGACTCCTAACTGAGACTGACCTGGCCAAAGACCTCCTCATTGACGGTGAAGGTGAGGTCCAGGATGTCAGTGATGTCATTTTCCTTCATCCACTGGAGACTCTGATGGAACTCCTCATCCAGATACTCCAGATCACTCAGGTCTGTGGATCTGGGGGAACATCACACATTGACTGGTTGACTGATTGATATGATGTTACAGTAGGGATTCCTTTTAGTCGACGTGTAGCAGATACATTGTACAGGGAGAGGTGTGTGTGGGGTAATTGTACAGGGAGAGTTGTGAGTCGGGTAGATTGTGGCACAAGACGTGTGTGTGTGTAGGGTGAAGAGGGGTAATTGAGGTACAGAAGTAAGAATGTGTAGGATAGATTATGGTACAGGTGTGTGCGTGTGTGTGGGGGGTATATGGAAGCAAAAGGGTGGTCAATGCACTCACAGTCTGAGGAGGGCCTTGTAGAATGGTCGTGTGAAGAAGGCATCCAGCAGATACTGGTGGATCAGGGCCAGGCCTAGAATACGCCCACTGAAGCGGAACCTAGGAAGGAAAGGAGACGAGGAGAGGAATCCACTTTAGACTATTGAGAGGCAGGCCATGGTCTTGGACAGGACAAGCTGCATAAACTTGTCTTTGTCTTCCAAAGGTAAAAACTGTGGAAAAGCGCTATCAACTGTTCAGGAAAGGGTCTATTCTCAAGGAATGATGGATGTTGTTGGTTAATGGTATAATTGACACTAATTTACTTTCAACTTGTGACTGGTAATTAATGACTCGGCAGAGTGCCAACTGCCAAGCTATAAACTCTACCCTCATTGGTTCAAGTCCAGCTTCCAATGACAGGCTAATTGGAATGCTATGGCAACCATTTTGTGTCCATGAAGTAGTTTAATTTCCGGTGACAATGAACTGAGCTCACAAGGCTGCATTTCCACTAAGAGTAAAACAGGGAATATCACAGGGTGTTGGCTACATTTCACAGATTAAATCAGTTTCTCCTCTATAGGTTTTAGTTTTTCAGTCTATGCTATTACATTATTCATTTGCCTGAGTACACAAGTAATTTGCGCTGTTGAAAACCAACAATCCTTGTACTATTCCCCACTGCTTCAGGGTTGACACAGATGGTCAATACATCATACTGGTACATCATACAATGTTTACTAGAGTGTCATCGTTATGTTTGTGTCAAGGGGAATATTAAACAATGCTTGGTTTTACATGACTCCCCTAGTCCCACCAATAAAATGCTAATGAGCGATAATAACCTCTAGACAATTTGATGACCTACACCAGTTGCACGGTGATCATAAAATCCTTGGTCCTCCTTGGTTAAAGATGCACAGAAACCAACTGTAAAACCTCTGGTTTTATTAGTATTTTTATTAATTAATAGTCTCTTGGCTAAGCCTCCCATGAAGAAGAGATTCATATCTCATTGGCTGCATTTACTCAGGCAGCCCAATTTGGATATTTTCCCCAATTATTATAGGTCTCTCTTTATGTAGTGTTGTGGTGTCTCTCTTGTCATGATGTGTGTTTTGTCCTGTATTTTTTGTTTTAATCCCCCGTCCCCGCAGGAGGACATTTGCCTTTTAGTAAGACAAATAAGAATTTGTTCTTAACTGACTTGCCTAGTTAAATAAAGGTTAAATTCATCTGATTGGTCAATAACCATTTAGTGGCAAAATATCAGAATTGGGCTGCCTGTGTAAATTACCAACTGATGAATTGGTTTACAATTACCATCATAGTCATAAAAACCAAAACAATCCTCTTTCCACTGTGGCCCTGTTAAATACCTGTATAAAAAAGTAAAAATTACGATAATATGCTCTCTTAGGGTATCAGTCCTCACCATTCCAGATGGTTCTCAACGAAGGCAGACATGGGGCTGATCTGGACGGTGTAAGTGTCGTTGGCTGAGTACTCAAACAGGCCGTAGTAAGGATTGAATAGCTCTTGGGACAACAGGAAGAAGAACTCCCTGGAGGGGCCGCTGTAGTCCAGCCTAGAGACGGGGGACATGGGGGATGCAGTTTTAAAAATACGGCAATGGGATCAATCCCACATGCACATGTCCACTTCCATTCACACACATGCACACACACACACACACACTTACCCCTCCTCTCCCAAGAAGGTGATGTAGAGCTTGTTCCTCTGCAGCTCCTTGCGGGAGTAGGCCATCACCTGGTTGAAGGTGCCCTCCAACAGGTGGTCTCTTCTGATGATCAGTCTGGGACAATAATTAAATGATTAGCAAACTACAGTTCCTGTACAGACATGCTTATCTCCTCTCATCACATCATCTTACTGGGTCTTATAGAGCTACTCAGAACATTTAAGATAGAAATTCAGACATAATCCACAATGCTACATGGTAGAAAATCATCTACTGTTTCTATCTCTATCTGTAGTTTCTGCTTGCAACATCTTGCATATAATTACCACCAGGGGGTGGGTATCAGCATATACACTCAAGCATGTGTCATACACACACACACACACAGACAGACTTACTTGATCTTCCCTGGCCCCTGGCCATAGCCCTTAGCTTCCAGCTTCCTGTAAAAGTTGCGCAGTTTGGCTTCAAAGTCTCTGCGGTATGGAGCCGGAGCTCGGGCTCTCTGTAAGCCTGCCAACACACACACGCACACACACACACACACACACACACACACACACACACACACACACACACACACACACACACACACACACACACACACACACACACACACACAGAGTGAGCGATAGCCATAATTTACATCTAAGCTAATACAACTGCAATCAATACCTTATACATACATAATTCATGGACCTCAAGACCCAGTGAAAAACACAGGCACTTATGGGCAGTTGTTAAGAGTTCAAAACCTTCCCCACTAGAGTAGTTGAGCCAATGATCATCCTTGTTGTTGTATTTTTTGGGGTCACGTTTTGATGCCTGAAGCACTTCCACATCCCTAAGGAGGACCTGGTGACCGTATTCACCATCTAATGCACAGTGTATATCCGACCAGCGGTGGAATATGCTGCCGCAGTGTGGCATGCAGGGCTAACCAAGTGACAATCCGATACCATCGAGAGAGTCCAGAGAAGAGCAGTTCTTATCATCATTGGCACATTTGTGATCCATCAGTCAACACATTTTTTGACCTGACTTGAAGCTAGCCCGAGTCAGGCCAGCCTCAGTTCAGCAGAGCAAGGGAGGAGAAAAGTACTACTCAGATGCATGCACCAATCTGGGCCTACCATCACTTCACACGCACTCGCAGGGAAAGTCTCTCGGTCCTTTGCAAGATTACATTTTAAATCTGACCCGTAGCGCCGTATCCTCCCACTTCAACGATCGTCTGTGAGCCTACACCAGACCTGCCCCTCAACTAAAATGGAACTGATCCACTGCAGGTCTGAGCATTTCTGTTGCAGCGCCGTCCCAGCCATGGTTCGCCTGCTGAACAGTTGACGATTAACATAACTTTCTGTTGTTTACTGTATTTTAATTTGTATTGCCAATTGTAATATTCAAATGTAAGTTGTATTCACAATTCAGCATGTTGCTGACATTGGTACAATGTTCTGTTGAAAAAGCAGTAAAAAAAACTTCTCTCTTCTCTCTCGCTCAACAAAGACCAAAGGGAGAGAAAATGCAGCATCATTCCAATCCATGTTTGCCTCCCTCCCGCTGTGGCCCTGCTCCCATTCATCCATTAATAGCTCCTCTGCTCTCATCAAAAATAATAAGAACTCCTGACACCTCCTCATGGCCTCTTAACGACTCTATCAGCTCATTAACGCTGCATGGCCATGCTCTAATGTAGCACAGCAGGGCCTTTCATGGAGAGTGGTGATCGTAGTGTGAGGATGCTAGCTGTTAGCTGCTAGCCTAGCACCAAAGATATTTATAACTAACCCAAGATATACTGAACAAAAATAGAAACACAACATGCAACAATTTCAATGATTTTACTGCGTTGCAGTTCATGTAAGGAAATCAGTCCATTGAAATAAATTCATTAGGCCTTAATCTATGGATTTCACATGACTGGGCAGGGGTGCAGCCATGGGTGCCCCTGGGAGGACATAGGCCCACCCACTGGGGAGCCAGGCCCAGCCAATCAGAATTTTTTCCCCCACAAAAGGGCTTTATTACAGAGAGAAATACTCCTCAGTTTCAACAGCTGTCCGGGTGGCTGGTCTCAGACGAGCATGCAGGTAAAGAAGCCAGATGTGGAGGTTCTGGGCTGGTGTGGTTACACGTGGTCTGCGGTTGTGAGGCCGGTTGGATGTACTGCCAAATTCTCTAAAATGACTTTGAAGGTGGCTTATGGCAGAGAATTGAACATAAAATTCTATGGCAACAGTTCTGGTGGATATTCCTGCAGTCAGCATGCTAATTGCACTCTCCCTTAAAACTTGAGACATCTGTGGCATTATGTTGCGTGACATTTTATTGGCCATTAATTGTCCCCAGCACAAGTGGCACCTGTGTAATGATCATGCTGTTTAATCAGCTTCTTGATATACCATACCTGTCAGGTGGATGGATTACATTGGCAAAGGAGAAATACTCACTAACAGGGATGTAAACAAATTTGTGCACAAACATTTTCGAGAAATAAGCTTTTTGTGAGGCGTATGGAACATTTCTGAGATCTTTTATTTCAGCTCATGAAACATGGGTCCAACACTTAACATGTTGTAATTATATTTTTGTTCAGTATACTGTAGTTCATCTGTGTCGTTTTTAGTGGGAGCAAATTAAGGATAGTGGGCAGAGCCAAGGACGCGTAAGCGAGATCCTTTTGGCGCGTTTTAGCATGTACAGTACAGTGGCAAGAAAAAGTATGTGAACCCTTTGGAATTACCTGGATTTCGGCATAAATTGGTCATCAAATTTGATCTGATCTTCATCTAAGTCACAACAATAGACAAACATAGTGTGCTTGAACTAATAACACACATATTATTGTATTTTTCTTGTCTATATTGAATACATCATTTAAACAGGTTGGAAGGTTGGAAAAAGTATGTGAATCCCTTGGCTAATTGGAGTCAGAAGTCAGCTAACCTGGAGTCCAATCAATGAGATGGGATTGGAGATGTTGGTTGGAGCTGCCTTGCCCTATAAAAAACACTCACAAAATTTGAGTTTGCTATTCACAAGAAGCATTGTCTGATGTGAACCATGCCTCGAACAAAAGAGATCTGAGAAAACCTAAGATTAGGAATGGTTGACTTGCATAAAGCTGGAAAGGGTTACAAAAGTATCTCTAATAGCCTTGATGTTCATCAGTCCACGGTAAAACAAATTGTCTATAAATGGAGAAAGTTCAGCACTGTTGCTACTCTCCCTAGGAGTGGCCATCCTGCAAAGATGACTGCAAGAGCACAGCGCAGAATGCTTGATGAGGTTCAGAATAATCCTAGAGTGTCAGCTAAAGACTTACTGAAATCTCTGGAAAATGCTAACATCTCTGTTGACGAGTCTACGATACGTAAAACACTAAACAAGAATGGTGTTCATGGGAGGACACCACGGAAGAAGCAATTGCTGTCCCAAAAAAAAATGGCTGCACGTCTGAAGTTTGCAAAAGTGCACCTGGATGCAAAATATTCTGTGGACAGATGACACTACAGTTGGGTTATTTGAAAGGAACACACAACACTATGTGTGGAGAAAAAAAGGCACAGCACACCAACATCAAAACCTCATCCCAACTGTAAAGTATGGTGGAGGGAGCATCATGGTTTGGGGCTGCTTTGCTGCTGCTATCATCAACGGAAAAATGAATTCCCAAGTTTATTAAGACGTTTTGCAGGAGAATGTTAGGCTATATTTCCGCCAATTGAAGCAGAAGTTGGGTGAATCAACAGCACAACGACCCAAAACACAGAAGCTGTCATGTGTGCTCCCTCTCCGGCCTCTAGGTCACCAGGCTGCTCGTTATGGTGCACACCTGTCACCATCATTACGCACACCTGTCACCATCATTACGCACACCTGCGCGTTGTCAGACTCACGTGAACTCCATCACTTCCCAGATGACCTTCTCTATATTTGTCACTCCCTTTGGTTTCTTCCCCAGGCATCATTGTTTCTGTTCCAGTTTCATGTCTGTGCATTGTTTCGTGTTTCATTTATTGATTAAATCACCCACTCCTTGAACTTGCTTCCCGACATTCAGCGCACATCATTACAGAAGTAAATCAACAACAGAATGGCTTCAACAGAAGAAAATACGCTTTCTGGACTGGCCCAGTCAGAGTCCTGACCTCAAACCAATTGAGATGCTGTGGCATGACCTCAAGAGAGCACTTCACACCAGACATCCCAAGAATATTGCTGAAATTAAACAGTTTTGTAAAATGGAATGGCCCAAAATTCCTCCTGACCGTTGTGCAGGTCTGACTACAGAAAACGTTTGGTTGAGGTGGTCAACCAGTTACTAAATCCAAGGGTTCACATACTTTTTCCATCCTGCACTGTGAATGTTTACACGGTGTGTTCAATAAAGACATGAAAACGTATAATTGTTTATGTGTTATTAGTTTAAGCAGACTGTGTTTGTCTATTGTTGTGACCTAGATGAAGATCAGATCAAATTTTATGACCAATTTATGCAGAAATCCAGGTATTTCCAAAGGGTTCACATTTTTTCTTGCCACTGTATCTGCACATTTCAAATAAGGAACACACTCTCTGTGAAGCGTGTATGTGCAATAATTCAATTCTCCCTTGCACTACCTGTAATATTTTTTTTACTTTAGCAAAGCTCCACAAAACTTAGTGAACTCTGTTCGTAACAGATTCCAGCTTTGGGAACAGAGAACTGTATTGCGATCTGGCTTTTCTTCGATGAGAAAATCAGCAGAATGTCGGCCCAGTTCCATCTCGCTCCATACTCTCCCACTGCCGGCCACTGGGCTTCCTCTCCTCACCATATTACATCACAGAGGTATTGATCTATGGTGTGATATTTAAGCAGTAAGGCCTGAGGGGTTGTGGTCAATATATAATGGCTAAGGGCTGTTCTTATGCATGATGCAAACCGGAGTGCCTGGATACCACAAACCCCCAAGGTGCCTTATTGCTATTATAAAATGGTTACCAAGGTAATTAGAGCAGTAAAATACATGTTTTGTCATACCCGTGGTATACGGTCTGATATACTACGGCAGTCAGCCAATCAGCATTCATGGCTCGAACCACCCAGTTTATAATGGATTCTATTTCACAGTGTAATTATTCATTCATAACTGGCGCTAGGAGCCCACAGTATGGTCTGACTGATATTTCATAGCAAGTGTAATTATGGGTATGTTATCTTTGTAAAGGCTGAGGATAGAATGTTGACACCATAAACCCAATTGCTCATTTAAATCACTCATTGTGGTTTGCATTGAGTGGTGCTTGGGCTTCGAGAGGTGACTGGTTGTTTCCCTTAATGGGACTAATTCATAAGTGGCACTTGTTATGACTTGATTTCATGTGGTTCTAAGGATCCTGATTGGCTTAGGTCCTTAGTGCAGTCCGAGTGGTTAACCTCACTTAAATAAATTATGCCTATTTAGACATGGTTTGGGGTATTAATTTAGGAGGGATTGGTGGTGGCCCATGAGGCTAGAGCCCTGTACTTGGTTAGCATGCATGAGAGCTGATTGGCTGGTCAGTGAAGTTAAACGTGAGGGAAGACCCACCTGGGGAGTTTTGTGGCGAGGATCCGGGTGAGCAGCGGGGCGAGAAGCTGTACCCCGGGTGAAAGGAGTGGGGTGGAACATAGGACATGATTTCCTCCTCAAACAAGCTGCAGGGGAGGGAGGGAGAGAGAGGGAAAGAGAGAGAGGGAAAGTGAGGGAGAGAGAGAGCGTTAAAGGGATAGTTTACAAATTCCAAATGGTCCAAATGTTATGGACACCTAGAAAGTACTAAGTATCAGGTCTTTATTCCATTCCATTTCGTGAAGGAAATTATCCCTGCATTCTATACAGAAACTGTCTGTCGATCATGTAGATTACAGGGTTTGCTCTCCTCACAAACATGGTAGACAGACTGTAACAAATACCAATTCTGTCAGGCTGGGTCTGTGAACTATAAACCAATCAAATTACGGCTGCTGGCTGGTCTGTGGACTATAAACCAATCACATTACACCTGCTGGCTGCTGGTTGTGGGCATGGGTATATAGGCCTAAAGTAATACAGTGTGCCCATGTGAAGGGTGTAATCGGATTGGCTGTGAGACAGACAGTGAATGAGCCGTGGGACAAGATGCTCTGGGTTTACTGTAATCTAGCCAGCGTCCGGCCAGCGGAGCCCCGCAGAACCAGCCAAAACAACCATCTAGTATCAACAACAACAGGGTAAACAACACTACCTCAGTAGAATGACCAGGTCAGCATCACAAGACAGCTTCTCCACCCCCTGTGAACCTTCCGTCTTGATGTAGTGGATCTTCTCCCTGATTGGTTGACAGAGTGAGGGCAGTCAAACATTCAGCCAAATTGTGACCTTAGAATTCTAAGGTTCTATCGGCAAAAAGAGGATTCTGAGATTGGCTTTAAACAAAAACTCACTGTACTGCCCTGCCTGTTCACACGGACTCTGTTAATACTAAGAACTTCACCCTCACACAGGAAACTGGATCCCTTGTAGTCACACTTACAAACTACAACATAAAGGCTTCATAGGGCATTCATAAAATAAAAAATAAAAAAGGAATATATATACTTCACAAATAATTTATAAACCAAGTCATAGTACATAAAAAGTGATATAAAACATTATTACCGAACGTATTTGTTCATAACGTAAACACAAAAAGGTATAAATACAAACTCATGAAACAATTCATAAAGCAACAATAAGTCTGGCAAAAAAATATAATATATAGAGGATCACCTTAGTACATGGTTCCTGGCCAGGCTTGGCTGGCGCTCTTGAAGCATCTCAAAGATGTTTGGCTGGCGAAGGAACGTCACTATCTTGTCATTGTAAGCTGTGGTGAGGGGGAGACAGAGGGGCAGGATGGCATTTATTGAGATGATTCATGTATTGGAGGCAGCTCTGCAGACTGGTCACCGGCTGGTAAAGTCACAAAGTCAGAAAATCTGATTTGAAACTTAACCCTGACCTTAACCCTTAACCACACTGCTAACCCTAACCTTAAATGCTGGAAACCTGATAATATTTTTACGATATAGACCATTTTTAACTTTGCAGTTGGCCCACGTTAAGTTCTGCCTCCGGGGCAAGATTCATGACAATAAAGGTTAACCTGGACAGAGGGCAGGAAAGTGAGGCGCAACACTATCTCCCGTAAAATGATACAGTCAATAAAATGATGATTAAAACAAAGTGACGTTTCTGTCAAATGGCATTCATCAGGCAGAGAAACTGTGGAGACAGAAGACATGATGAAGTTAGCTCTGGTTCAGGGTGTTATATGCAGCTTGCTGATGCTGAGGTTCAGAATTAGCAAGCTGCATATAAGTCCTTGGACCAGAGCAAGAGTATGAGTGATCGTGCTGAGATACTTCCTTTGGGTTATTGCTATTCACACAAATCACTAAAATAAGACTAAAATAAAGTGTTACATCCTGCTTAAATATTATCCCATGATACTTTACATTCCTTTTAAATCATTTTGTTGAATACTATATACACTGCTCAAAAAAATAAAGGGAACACTTAAACAACACAATGTAACTCCAAGTCAATTACACTTCTGTGAAATCAAACTGTCCACTTAGGAAGCAACACTGATTGACAATAAATTTCACATGCTGTTGTGCAAATGGAATAGACAAAAGGTGGAAATTATAGGCAATTAGCAAGACCCCCAATAAAGGAGTGATTCTGCAGGTGGTGACCACAGACCACTTCTCAGTTCCTATGCTTCCTGGCTGATATTTTGGTCACTTTTGAATGCTGGCGGTGCTCTCACTATAGTGGTAGCATGAGACGGAGTCTACAACCCACACAAGTGGCTCAGGTAGTGCAGCTCATCCAGGATGGCACATCAATGCGAGCTGTGGCAAGAAGGTTTGCTGTGTCTGTCAGCGTAGTGTCCAGAGCATGGAGGCGCTACCAGGAGACAGGCCAGTACATCAGGAGACGTGGAGGAGGCCGTAGGAGGGCAACAACCCAGCAGCAGGACCGCTACCTCCGCCTTTGTGCAAGGAGGAGCACTACCAGAGCCCTGCAAAATGACCTCCAGCAGGCCACAAATGTGCATGTGTCTGCTCAAACGGTCAGAAACAGACTCCATGAGAGTGGTATGAGGGCCCGACGTCCACAGGTGGGGGTTGTGCTTACAGCCCAACACCATGCAGGACGTTTGGCATTTGCCAGAGAACACCAATATTGGCAAATTAGCCTTTGGCGCCCTGTGCTCTTCACAGATGAGAGCAGGTTCACACTGAGCACATGACAGACGTGACAGAGTCTGGAGACGCCGTGGAGAACGTTCTGCTGCCTGCACCATCCTCCAGCATGACCGGTTTGGCGGTGGGTCAGTCATGGTGTGGGGTGGCATTTCTTTGTGGGGCCGCACAGCCCTCCATGTGCTCGCCAGAGGTAGCCTGACTGCCATTAGGTACCGAGATGAGATCCTCAGAGCCCTTGTGAGACCATATGCTGACACATGCACATTTGTGGCCTGCTGGAGGTCATTTTGCAGGGCTCTGGCAGTGCTCCTCCTTGCACAAAGGCGGAGGTAGCGGTCCTGCTGCTGGGTTGTTGCCCTCCTACGGCCTCCGCCACGTCTCCTGATGTACTGGCCTGTCTCCTGGTAGCGCCTCCATGCTCTGGACACTACGCTGACAGACACAGCAAACCTTCTTGCCACAGCTCGCATTGATGTGCCATCCTGGATGAGCTGCACTACCTGAGCCACTTGTGTGGGTTGTAGACTCCGTCTCATGCTACCACTAGAGTGAGAGCACCGCCAGCATTCAAAAGTGACCAAAACATCAGCCAGGAAGCATAGGAACTGAGAAGTGGTCTGTGGTCACCACCTGCAGAATCACTCCTTTATTGGGGGTGTCTTGCTAATTGCCTATAATTTCCACCTTTTGTACAACAGCATGTGAAATTTATTGTCAATCAGTGTTGCTTCCTAAGTGGACAGTTTGATTTCACAGAAGTGTGATTGACTTGGAGTTACATTGTGTTGTTTAAGTGTTCCCTTTATTTTTTTGAGCAGTGTATTTAAAAAAAAATAAGAAAATATTTATTAGATACAAACGAATGTAAGAAACGGATGGATGTTGTGTTAGTACTCTGTGGTTCCAGATAACTTCAAAAGATAACAGTAACTTTATAGTGTGGCTAATTATTCAAAATCCACCAACAGATGACAGAGTGCAGGCAAGTGACTGGTCGCACATCTTGTCCTCCATACAAGAACATTTTCAGAGAAAATGTCACGCTGTCGTTGCTCAACACATATCTGGATAACTTACTGTATGTCTAAGTGAACACAACTACCCCATTGAACCCATTTCCGATGGAAGACGGCTGCCCGGTTAAAACCGCCCATCACTCTGTCCTAGTCCTGACATGACTGAGGAGAGGAGAGGCATTCTGTGGCACTCTGGGCTTTGTAATTACAGCGAGCGCTGTGCAGCTCAACCGCACCAGTCGAGACGTTACAGATGCGGGAGGATGAGAGGGAACCATAGACTTACATGAGGGGAATGAGAAGGAATGTCAATTCCTATGGCAAGCCAGCGTGTCTTTGAGTGCCACGCCAGCTGTGGTGGCTCGGGCCGTGTCTGAGGCCTGGCTGATTCAGGAACAATTTTCAGGGTAATTAGGACAGAGAGAGAAAAGGAGGAGTCTCTCAGGGGACGAGATAGAGTCACGCAATCATTGTCCTCAGCAAAGAGACTCTCCAGTGAGACAAGCTGTATGCTTCTGGTTTGGCCCTCACTAGAAACACTTGGGGTGGATCAGTTGGTAGGAGGGTTGGGTTCTTGCATAGATCACCTACACTGAATACCGGTACGCATGTCGTCAAGACCATTTGGATGACAGTCTGCTAAATGCCTAAACACAAACAGACAAAATATGTGTGACTATGACGAGCACGAGGGTCCAAGTTTTGTAAAAGTTACCGTCACAGCTGAACAATATGGACTCTGCTGCAGCACTTACATGGTGCACCTAACGGTGTGGAGTCGGGGTGGTACTGGCTGCGTATGGCGGCTACCAGGCTGTTCCCAGGTCTGTGAATCAGGGAAGCTACTCGACTCCGGGACACATCAGACGCCTGGGACAGACACCACAAAGATCATCATCACTGTGATCCTCATCGTCATAATCTCAATCATCAGCTCATAGAAGACATTAGACGAGTCTACTATTATGACTACTATACGACTCCATTAGTAATGACAAATAGACCGTTCAATTCCATTCCAAGAGGATTCTCTCACCTCTCCAGCACTGTAGCTGCGTAGTCTCTGCAGGTGCTGCCTGTGGGTCAGATGGTTGGGCAGACGGCCGTTCTGTAAGGGGATCCTGGGGTCAATGAAGGTTGTCGCCCGGCTGTTGTGGTCCACGAAAAACGACTGGAAAGAAGAGGAAAACAATGTCAAACAGAGATTTACATGAACAGGACTTATGATGAAGTATCCAGGGGAAACCCACAACCATGGTACTAAAAGTTTCATTACACTTCACCATGGCTCAAGTATCTTTCCACTGTGGCTAGACATTATAGGTGGAATCCTGACTTCAGATAACTCAAGCTTCTTATTGACAATCAACTATGGAATCGGGTTACAATCCGAATCCCTCAGAATTCTTAGCTTCATCATTTATCATTTCAGGACTAAGCTCCATCTCTCAATTATAACTACAACCTAACTATAGGTGCATAGACGCATTTTGGATAAGTGAGCAGACCGTTACCTTGCCCTGTGGGTCTGTTTTGATCTCCCAGCCTCGGGGCAGCTCTAGTTGTGTGTCGGCAAACTTGTTGAGGAAGATCACCAGGTCTCTGTTGTGCTGGTAGCGCTCAAAGTTGCGTGCGTCCCGCCGGATCTTCAGGATCATGTGCTTCAGACAGGTACTGCTGGTGAATATCCGGTAGGCACCCTGGGATAGCGACACAGAGAATACATTACATTACATTACAGGACGTGGTGTGGTGTGGTTATACTGTGACAGTGGAAAAAGACCCAATTTACTGGCTTGTAATGCTTCTGAACGCTATTGGAGTCATTGTGCACAAACGGCGCAACTAACGCTCTCTCCACACAAACGTACCAGGCTTTATTACATAAACACTAAAAGCACGGCGAAGTTTCAGTCAAACCATAAAGCTTGTGTTTACAGTATTGTACAGTATGCTTTTAGACACCACCCTGAACTGAAATAGAATGTCACAGAATCCGCAAACAAAGTTATCCGATCGGGTGTACTTAGTAGTAATACACACTATTTGACCTTTCCATCAGATCAACTATCTATAAACTCCTTTCAACCCAGGGGAAGAATTTCTCCCTCTCTGCCTCTCTCTATCAGTTGACAGGTCACGTCCCCACCTCTGTAACGGCTTCCCTTGCTTTGGCAGGAAGTTGCAGCGAGCTCCGACTCCCAACGGTCGATGGATCAATAACCAGACTCTATAAATAGATCGGCCATCGGTATGGAACAACGCCGTATCGACCCATCCGCAACCGCTGGGCTTAGTTTGATGAGGTCATGACCGTGAGAGGACCATGAAGTTACTGTTGGTGGTAATACGCACTGTTTACCAAGGCAAAAGCAGGGTGACATTATCTGGAAATAGACCTGAAGTGCTCAGGGATATGACCTGTCCTGTGCTGTGCTCTGAGGGAAGATGGTGAACGGGGGAAACTGCACTGAACAAAAATATAAACGCAACCTGTAAAGTGCTGGTCCCATGTTTTTATGAGCTGAAATAAAAGATCCCAGAAATTTTCCAAAAGCACAAAAAGCTTATTTGTCTCAAATTTGCTGCACAAATTTGTTTACAACCCTGACAGGTGTGGCATATCAAGATGCTGATTAAAGATCATGATCATTACACAGCTGCACCTTGTGCTGGGGACAATAAAAGGACACTCTAAAATGTGCAGTTTTGCCACACAACACAATGCCACAGATGTCTCAATTTTTGAGTGAGTGTGCAATTGGCATGCTGAATGCTGGAATGTCCACCAGAGCTGTTGCCAGAGAATTTCATGTTAATTTCTCTACCATAAGCCGCCTCTAACATTGTTTTAGAGAATTTGGCAGTACGTCCAACTGGACTCACAACCACCGACCACGTGTATGACGTTGTGTGGGTGAGTGGTTTGCTGATGTCAATGTTGTGAACAGAGTGCCCCATGGTGGGGTTATGGTATGGGCTGGCATAAGCTACGGACAATGAACACAATTGCATTTTATCAATGCCAATTTGAATGCACAGAGATACCGTGACGAGATCCTGAGGCCCATTATCGTGCCATTCACCCGCAGCCATCACCCCATGTTTCAGTATGATAATGCAGAGCCCCATGTTGCAAGGATCTGTACACAATTCCAAGAAGCTGAAAATGTACTAGTTCTTCTATGGCCTGCACACTCACAAGACATGTCAACCATTGAGCATGTTTGGGATGCTCTGGATCAACGTGCACAACAGTGTGTTCCAGTTCCTGCCAATATCCAGAAACTTTGCACAGCCACAGTCATCAACTCTATGCAAAAGAGATGTGTCGCACTGCATTTGGCAAATGGTGGTCACACCAGATACTGACTGGTTTTCTAATCCACGTCCCTTCCCTTTTTTTTTTAAAGGTATCGGTGACCAACAGATGCATATCTGTATTCCCAGTAGTAAAATCCATAGATTAGGGCCTAATGAATGTATTTCAATTGACTGATTTACTTATATGAACTAACTCAGAATAGGTTCTTGTGATAGGGCAACAAGGTCAGTGTTAACATGTGCTGTGTCATCAGGTACAGTGGTAGGATCGAGGTGAGACAGAGGTGAACTGTGTATTCCAACAGAGACCAACATACTGTAGGAATCAAGCGCCAGTTTACCAGGTGTAAACTGTAGCAAAGTTTGATTTATTCAGAAGGGAATTAATCACTGGTAGGTTATCAAAGTCAAAACAGACAGTAAATAAAGGTTCAACTGACAGTCAAACATTACATCCAAAGACCTAAACTATCAAAGGACTATTCCTATTTGAACAGCACTTACGTAGTTGGCGTGTAGGACCGTGAAGAACTCGGGGTGGGTGACGAACTTAACGGCAGGGCACTGGAGGAGCAGGGTGATCTTCTGGTTGCTGACAGGGGACGAGGGGCCCTCTCTCCTGGGCTCTGCACACAAAAGTAGGCAATGCGTGTCTAAATATTGAATAATATAAGTACAATATGCATGTAATACTGTAGTACCACATACCTTGATCATGTTAAAACCATATTAACGCCATGTCGGTCGAGCATGGAGCTTGCAATGGGTCATGGGTCTGATTTGAATGGGGCCACTCATACGAAAATGTATGCATACACTATTGTAAGCGTCAACTAGATGGCATATTCCATTATGGTTTAGGTAGAGGAGTGAGACACACCAATGGCCTGTGGTGGAGAGTCTGTTTCCGTTTCCGTGCTGACACTTCTCTCCAACCTCCGTCCACCACACTCATCCTCCGTCGCCATGGTCCTCTGGATGTTCTGGTACCTGGAAAGGAACAGGGAGTGACATCACTGTACGTCAGTACACCAACGAGGCACCTTATTGCATCGAGGCACTTTTACGGTCAACTTTGTTGACTTGATCTGCTACTGTACACACTCGAGCAGTAAAAGTAGAAATTAATCTATACAGTACTGCAGCTTTGCACCATTTTGTCATTGATAAACTAAACGTTATACTTTCAAGATGCAACCCACGTCAAAGACAGCATCCACCTTTCTTAAAGCTGTAATCCATAGCAGTGGAACTGCCAGGTCCGTTTGCAATAGAACTGGGCCATTTCTCATCTCTTATTATTCATTTATTGGTCAGTGGGTGTCCCTTGTGGCATAAAATTAGGTCAGTGGGTGGAAGGAGAAATTAGTTTATTTCTGAAGGTGTGTGTTCTGAATCTAATGTGGGCAAATCACTCTGGAGCATTAAAGACAAGGGGGCCCTCAGCGACCGGGAGCCAAACGATGGCTTCATTGCATCTTTACAGATTTAAATGTGTGTGTGTGTGTGTGTGTGTGTGTGTGTGTGTGTGTGTGTGTGTGTGTGTGTGTGTGTGTGTGTGTGTGTGTATGCGTGTGTGTGTGTGTCTGGGGGGGGGGGGGGGGGGGGGGTGATTGTGTGTGTGAGTTATAGAAAAACAGAGAATGAAAAAGAGCGATTGTCAAATGGGAATTTAGATGGGAATTTAGGATGCATGCCCAGACATGTCCACTAGATGGAAGTACTACACAAACATAAGAGTAAACTGACGGCTTACCACAGAGGGGATATCGCATGAAAAGTAGTTACAGAGCACATCACTGAGAAACCAACTGGTCATCACATCGTATGACTAAGGCAAGGCAGCCTAAGAGATATTCAATCATGCATGACCCATTCTGACCATCTTATGCACTGAAGTAGATCCCCGTCTCTGCTCTCGTCCTCTCATCCCCCCTTTTCTACCCCCCTTTCTTTATTACCCTCCCCTGTCTCCTCTCTCCATCCCCTCATCCCCCCTTCTCCGGTGCTTCAGGATGCCCATGGCCAGGAAGAACGTGTACAAACACTAATCTGTTCCCTGTGCTGTGGGATTACTAAATACAACATGAAATGTCTTGGCACTTATTTATTTACCTATTTTAAAATTGCAGTTGGGGCAGCGGCCAGTTGTGAGTGAATGTATCGATGTCCTCTATGTGCTTGTGTATGCTGGACTGATGCTTTTCAATGTGCATGATGATGAATGTGCATGTGTATGGTGATGCCAAAGGGAAAAACATTAAAGTTCTATTCCATTCTATTCTCTCAACCCCAAACAAGACCACAAACCACCCACACAACCCAGAAAGTGAGGCATCACAATAGACCCCTCCCCATCCTCCTCTACAACCCTCTCTCAACCCCATTCCCTCCTCCTCTAACCTCATCCCCTCTTTCTCCCAACCTCACCTCCTGTTGAGCTGCTCCATCTGCTGGGTGGAGCTGGAGCGCTGGATGCCGTTACACTTGGAGGCGGCGTGCGTGGGCCTCCGCCAGGTGGTGGTGCGGTTCACATGGTCCACGTAGAAGACACGTCCGTGGCTGTCGATGCGCGCCTCCCAGTCTGCACACACACACAGGAAGTACAGAGAGAGAGAGGGAGGGGGACACAGAGAGGGAGATGTGATCGTAATATGACACCCAATTAAGAATGACAGAAAAAGAAAGGAGAGGAATTGAAGGGAAAAGAAGTTGAAATGGGTTTGATTAAGAGCTCTAGTAGTAGCAAAAGGGAAAGCTGGAGACAGGAAAGATGAGTAAGGATGGAATGTGAGGTTTGCTTTGGGAGATGATTGAAGCTGACAAGGGGTTATTGTCTGCTGTGGTCAGCTGGCTTTGGGATCAAAGTAATCTCACGGATGTCGATATTGTATTAAGCAACTAGCTATATGCTTCACACCCCACGACAGTCAGAAAGGTTGCTAACATCAGACAGGAGTTGGACGCCTAAAGGTGCATGTACAGTACATCCCTGCATGAATGGCCCTCAGTAAATGGTAAACACATGAGCTTAAAGTCATAAACTACGTCCCAAATTGCACCCTATTCCCTATATAGTGCACTACTTTTAATGAGAATCCTATGGGTCCAGGTAAAAAGTAGTGCACTATATAAGGAATAGGGTTCCATTTGGAATGCAGTCTTGTCAGCTTTGGCGGTCCCTATAGGAATTACACATCATACTGTACATCCACAGCAACAGAGGACCCTTGCCCACAGATTTACACATTAATAGTGAAGGTGACCGAGAGCCAAAGTGCCACTTCACCAGCGTGCCTGATGACACATACTGGCAACCATGAAGTGAAAATACAAGGGATCCTTCCTGACTTCTTAAAAATATGATTGAGATCCTGTGTTTAAAACTTGGAAGTGCTTCTAAATGGCATCTGTTGTTTGTGAGACAGGGCTGATGGCTAGCTATGATGCCATTAATGAGGTCTACAGTTGTAGCCAAGGACCAGCATGTAAAGTAATCTCCCAAAACCACTTAAGCCTCCGTCTCAACACATCCATTTAGCCTGCTGTACATCTTTCCCCTTTCTGTCATTGTCTTTCCTCTCTCTTCTTGAAACCCTCAGGGTGTTCAGAAGCTGGGCCTCACCCTGGCCAAATCTCTTTCCCTTCTCCTCCCTCTGTTTAATCATCATCTGTCTCTCTGTAGCAGGGCATGGCAGTGGGTGGGGCACAACCGTGGGCGGGGCACAACCGTGGGCGGGGCACAACCGTGGGCGGGGCACATCAGTGGGCGGGGAACGGCAGTGGGTGGGGAATCATGGTGATGGGATTCACTCTGAGATTAGAAACCTGCTGGTTTTCACAACACATGGCACGGAGTGAGGGAGAGAGAGAGAGATCATCTCATCTGACACCCACCCACCCAGGAAGTGGATTATAACCCACTAAACGCACAGCAGTACAGCCTGCTAGTAGAAGCAGCAGAAAATATCCTCACCCCAAAATCAAGGCAAAGGTATTGAAATGGAACTTATCGCTCACGAGACAATGTTGCATCAGTTGTATACTACTGTATTCAGACTGGCAGATTCATGGGTAGTGTAGTCAGTGCTGTGGCAAGCAGACAGAGAGAGAAACAGAGAAACATGCATACAGGATATTATTACTGTGGAGGGAGTTACTTTGAGTCAGCGTGGAGAGATGTGGGTATTATCACTGCACTGCAGAGTAGAGCTGAATATTCAAGCCTATTTGGGGATGTGGATATGTCTACTTGAGGCTGTAAGGTGCTTACGTTAGATATGAGTGCTTTGGGAGATGCACGATTGAGAGGCAGTTACTGTCAGAGATAGTCTGTAGTTTGGTACTGTTTTGAAGAATGTGTGTGTGCGCATTCACGTGTCCTAAATACTAACACAGTATGAGTCAGTCTGTGAGTTGTGAGCATATTAACAACATCTCCTGACAGAAATATACCTCCTCGCTGCAGCTCCTCTCCATCCCTGCTCTGCTTATTCTAATGAGCTGGAATAGAGTCCCTCTTGGTGCAGCAACACTATATTTGTGGCTGTCAGATCTCTCCCCGGTAACTCTCCACTGATTTGGTTTTTGGAGACTATTTTTAGCCATTTCATAGTAAAAACCAAAGCTCAGCAGGGCTTCTGCTGGTGTGACATTGCACCAAATCCCAATATCAACACAGAGAAAGACCAACCGAAAAACAGGATGAATTCTCTGCTCACAGGGGAAGAGAAACTTGAGTAAACAAATAAAAAAATGAAAAGCAATGTAAAAGGGACGAGTGAAATATTTCATTGTATTTTTTTCTATTGTGAATATTTTTCATTTTGCTGCAATTTAACTTACAGAAGAGTTCACAAGGAACGATGTCTATGTTAGCGATAAACTACATTTTCCAGCTGCAGTCACATTCATCTCTTCTCTAGGGTTCATGGAACTTGTAGTCCAACAGACCTTAGCGTGAAGCGAACCCAACAGCCTCCACTAGCATCAGACGCCCTGCTGATATAAATATAGACTGCCTCTCCCGCTCTGCCTCTCTAGGGCCTGTCACTATAGAAACGGTGGTGGTGAGGGCTGTGGTGCCTGATGTGTGAGATGGTTAGATGTACAGCACCCCAGGATGCCACATAGTAGCATATACTGTAGTAGCACCTAGAAACCCAATCTGGCAACCCATGTGTAGTAACACCTTGGACATAAAACGCCAGGTCTCATGACTCCAGTGGGACCAGGGGGACCAGAAATGACTGTTCTAGAAGGTCAAATCACTATGGCGTGAAAGGTCGTACAGAAAACGTCAAGGATGGATCAATGTACTGATAGACAGAGAGATGGATAGGTACCACCAGAATGGTGTGTCCCTCGCCATTGGAGAGATGTTAAGAGAAATGGCTACATGCACATCGATGAATGCGACACACATATCAACGCACACGGGCGCGTGCACACACAGACACACGACTCCGGGGTAAGAGCAAGGGTGGTGAATGATGTTGGAAGTCTTACTTGGAGGCAACGGTTCATCAACAGTTGGGTAATGGTGGGTGTCAGGTCGCAAAGCAGGAGGATGACCGCATGGCAAGTAACTATCTCCTATATAGACATGGGAGGAGAAACACAGGGGAACCTGTGAGCTAACAGAGGGGAGAAATGGTTGGTGAACGTAGACATGTATCCCATATATCAGCTCACATCGGATATATGTCAGGGGACGAGAAATTGGAGGAGAAAATGCAGTTTCAGTGTTATTGAGAGATTTTTCGCCAGGTTGGAGACTTGCTTTCGCCGGGTTGACCCCAGCTAAATAAATCAGGAGGTAGAAAAGTAAATACCTGTGCAGAATGGATGCTGTGCCACTGAAACTTAATGATGGCGCATGGTATTTCTAGGGCACTCTACCCAGCCTAGAGGGACCACAAAGTAAACACCATCTTACAGTGACCAGAGAGAGTGAGCGAGAGATTGAGATAGAGACATATTGTGGGGGTGGTGTGGGCGTGACTTTTTTCAGTTCACAAAGTGCAGTGTGCATGGCTGCTACTGTATGGCCCTATAAAATCTGTTTTATTTCTGGCCTGATTCCTTTTTGATTTATCTCCCTTTGGTTTTTCCAGGTTAAATATTTAGCTTTTTTTTTTAGCTCTTACTCTCAAAATCATACAATTTTTTTATTGTTGTATTTTTTTTATTTTTTATTTACCCCTTTTTTCTCCCCAATTTCGTGGTATCCAATTGGTAGTTACTTGTCTCATCGCTGCAACTCCCGTACGGACTCGGGAGAGGCGAAGGTCGAGACACGTGCGTCCTCCGAAACACGACCCAACCAAGCCACAGTGCTTCTTGAAACAATGCCCGCTTAACCCGGAAGCCAGCCACACCAATGTGTCGGAGGAAACACTGTACACCTGGCAACCATGTCAGCCTGCATGCGCCCGGCCCGCCACAGGAGTCGCTAGAGCCTTAGACCACTGCACCACTTGGGAGGCCTCAAAAATCAGACGTTTTTAATTGAAAAACAACAACATTTTAAGTTCTAAGTCCACAACTATGTTTAAACCACATCAGGAGACCCTTTAACGGGTTACTCTTTAATGCAAGTGCGCACCAGGAAGAGACCGCTGTTTGGTTAAGCAGTGTTGCTGTAGCGCTCATGTGATTGCAGAGTTTGCAAAAGAAATGGCCACTGGATTGATGCAAATAATCATGTTATCATTCTGCCAGGTAGGCATAGGTTACTTTGTAGTTACTGGGGCGGCAGGGTAGCCTAGTGGTTAGAGCGTTGGACTAGTAACTGAAAGGTTGCAAGTTCAAATCCCCGAGCTGACAAGGTACAAATCTGTCGTTCTGCTCCTGAACAGGCAGTTAACCCACTGTTCCTAGGCCGTTATTGAAAATAAGAATTTGTTCTTAATTGACTTGCCTAGTTAAATAAAGATAAAATTGAGAAGGTTTTTGGGAAAGCCTTTCCATCTTTACGAGAAGAAGGTTGTCATTAGCATCATACCGCTAACGGCTACACAGGGTGTATACATGCACACAGACAGGGGCATTCCTGCGCCGTTTCAGAAAACTGCATAAAAATACGAATAACTGATGCATTTTGTTCCTGTCTTATGATTCACTTGGGCAAATGAATGCATTAAAAATTTTACGTTGAAATCTAGTTGATTTCATATTAAGTTCACTACATTTTTGAATATTCTTCAATTCCGTTTTAATGTTTTGGATTCCGTGATTCTGTCCTCATTCTCCGCAACTGGGATTCTATAAGGCCCTGATACTGTTCCGTGTGTGTCTAGCTATTGTACTGTGTCTGTGTGTGTTATTGCACAGAGCGGGCGCTGCTATTTAGAATGTCAGGTAAACGGCAACGGAAGCTCCCAGTGCTGTACACTAACAGGAGTGACTGTTAGCGTGGTGGATCAGTGGGGACTGACTTGGATCTGCTTGGCCGGGCTAGTACAGTAGTGACTGTTAGCGTGGTGGATCAGTGGGGACTGACTTGGTTCTGCTTGGCCGGGTTAGTACAGGAGTGACTGTGAGCGTGGTGGATCAGTGGGGACTGACTTGGTTCTGCTTGGCCGGGTTAGTACAGGAGTGACTGTTAGCGTGGTGGATCAGTGGGGATTGACTTGGTTCTGCTTGGCCGGGTTAGTACAGGAGTGACTGTTAGCGTGGTGGATCAGTGGGGATTGACTTGGTTCTGCTTGGCCGGGTTAGTACAGGAGTGACTGTGAGCGTGGTGGATCAGTGGGGACTGACTTGGTTCTGCTTGGCCGGGTTAGTACAGTAGTGACTGTGAGCGTGGTGGATCAGTGGGGACTGACTTGGTTCTGCTTGGCCGGGTTAGTACAGTAGTGACTGTGAGCGTGGTGGATCAGTGGGGACTGACTTGGTTCTGCTTGGCCGGGTTAGTACAGTAGTGACTGTGAGCGTGCTGGATCAGTGGGGACTGACTTGGTTCTGCTTGGCCGGGTTAGTACAGTAGTGACTGTGAGCGTGGTGGATCAGTGGGGACTGACTTGGTTCTGCTTGGCCGGGTTAGTACAGTAGTGACTGTGAGCGTGCTGGATCAGTGGGGACTGACTTGGTTCTGCTTGGCCGGGTTAGTACAGTAGTGACTGTGAGCGTGGTGGATCAGTGGGGACTGACTTGGTTCTGCTTGGCCGGGTTTGTACTGAGTACGTTGTAGCTGCAGGTACCTGCACGCCTTCCACCCACCCACCCCTTCTCTCAGTATTCAGCAGTGTGTGTGGTGAGCGTACTGTGTGTCTGTGTTTGTGTAGGATTTATCTCCCACCGTATAGTATCTCCGTCCATAAAGAGGTACTGTACTGTCAGCCCTCAGAGAGAGGGAGAGCAGAGAAAACGTCAAACAAGTGTCAAGACAAATTACAGATATAAAACCGCCACATGCCCCCCCTCCCAACATTACCCATTTTCTCTAACAATGATAACAATAGTCAGTTACCTAGGTGACAGAGGTTCTGAACATTTTTCATTAGCAATTCTAATTAAGGAAGAATGACTTTGAAGTGTTCATGAGATGAAAGGAGAAAGGTATAAAACACAGGCAGGAGTCTCGCCGTGCGCTGATCGAGCCATTAAATGGGGCCTTCATTTATTAGCTCTGAATTGTGACCTACATTGCGTATCGTGTCTAATGAGAGTCAACATGTAAAATACGGAACACTTGTAGTAAAGCTTTGGAGAACACAGGAGTTCAAGTTGAAAGAAGACCATGCATTTTCAGTGTATACCCTAAAAACAGCCAACAGACATAACGACCCTTTGAAGGTATGTTGCTCAGCAGCAGCAATGTCATCGTGAACGATGTAAATGAAGCTGAATTGTGGACTCGCTTGAACAGAACTGTTTCAAATTCAAACGCAATCTGTAACCTGCACTGATTATCTTCCTTATCTTTACTTCAACACAACCCAGCCTCAAACGGTTGGGCATCCACTTTGTGTAGCAGTGTTTTCATCCAGTAACTGAACCAGTAACTTGACCAGTAACTTGACCAGTAACTGAACCAGTAACTGAACCAGTAACTGAACCAGTAACTTGACCAGTAACTTGACCAGTAACTGAACCAGTAACTTGACCAGTAACTTGACCAGTAACTTGACCAGTAACTGAACCAGTAACTGAACCAGTAACTTGACCAGTAACTTGACCAGTAACTTGACCAGTAACTGAACCAGTAACTGAACCAGTAACTTGACCAGTAACTGAACCAGTAACTGAACCAGTAACTTGACCGGTAACTTGACCGGTAACTGAACCGGTAACTTGACCGGTAACTGAACCAGTAACTTGACCAGTAACTTGACCAGTAACTTGACCAGTAACTGAACCAGTAACTGAACCAGTAACTTGACCAGTAACTTGACCAGTAACTTGACCAGTAACTGAACCAGTAACTGAACCAGTAACTTGACCAGTAACTTGACCAGTAACTTGACCAGTAACTTGACCAGTAACTTGACCAGTAACTGAACTAGTAACTGAACTAGTAACTGAACCAGTAACTGAACTAGTAACTTGACCAGTAACTGAACCAGTAACTGAACCAGTAACTTGACCAGTAACTTGACCAGTAACTGAACCGGTAACTTGACCGGTAACTTGACCGGTAACTTGACCGGTAACTTGACCGGTAACTGAACTAGTAACTGAACTAGTAACTGAACTAGTAACTTGACCGGTAACTGAACCGGTAACTGAACCAGTAACTGGACCAGTAACTGGACCAGTAACTGAACCAGTAACTGAACCGGTAACTTGACCGGTAACTGAACCAGTAACTTAACCAGTAACTGAACTAATAACTGAACCAGTAACTGAACCAGTAACTGAACCAATAACTGAACCAGTAAATTGATCAGCAACCTGACCAGTAACTTAACCAGTAACTTAACCAGTAACTGAACCAATAACTGAACCAATAACTGAACCGGTAACTGAACCGGTAACTGAACCGGTAACTGAACCGGTAACTTAACCAGCAACTGAACCAGTAACTTAATTAGTACCTGAACCAGTACCTGAACCATTAACTGAACCAGTAACTGAACCAGAAACTGAACAAATAACTGAACTAATAACTGAATCAGTAGCTGACCCAGTAACTAAACCAGTAACTTAACCAGTAGCTGAACTAATAACTGAACCAGTAACTGAACCAGTAACTTAACCAGTAGCTGAACTAATAACTGAACCAATAACTGAACCAGTAACTTAACCGGTAGCTGAACTAATAACTCAACCAGTAACTGAACCAGTAACTTAACCAGTAGCTGAACTAATAACTCAACCAGTAGCTGAACCAGTAACTTAACCAGTAGCTGAACTAATAACTCAACCAGTAGCTGAACCAGTAACTTAACCAGTAGCTGAACCAGTAACTTAACCAGTAGCTGAACTAATAACTTAACCAGTAGCTGAACCAGTAACTTAACCAGTAGCTGAACCAGTAACTTAACCAGTAGCTGAACTAATAACTTAACCAGTAGCTGAACTAATAACTCAACCAGTAACTGAACCAGTAACTTAACCAGTAGCTGAACTAATAACTCAACCAGTAGCTGAACCAGTAACTTAACCAGTAGCTGAACTAATAACTCAACTAGTAGCTGAACCACCATTTCAGTCAAAGCCAAATCATAAACAAACATAGCAACAAAGAACATAGATAACAAAACAACATGGCAGCAGCAAAGCAGCTTATGACCAAAAACAAAAGCCTGGTACCATATGGCAGCCAGGAACCTAAACCCAATGCCAAAGCGCTACCATGAGTTTGACCGCATTGTTTGTGTGACCTAACCACCCCATGCTGACCCCTCTCCTCTGAGGCCACCGTCACCTTTGACCCCTGTCCAGGAGGCCTGATGTGTGTGTGATGTGTGATGTATGTGTGTGGGGAAGACACACACACACGGGTCATCACAACAGACACAAAGACTGTTGTGAAATTGGGGGTAAAACGCACAACAGCGGGGGTATGTGTTTCCCATTGCCTCCTTTCTCGACCCACGATGCACTGCTCTTTTAAAGGGCAAAACAATGATAATCACAATCATGGGTGATGGTTCGGTTGGCATTCACTCATTTCACAGCAGTGGGGGGTTGGGGGGAAGATAATTACAGCAACACTGACAGTGCTCACGCACCTGAATGTGGGGGAAGAAACAACAGGGCTCCCTGTGCAACACACTAATGGGCAGCCTGGCCTGTCACAGCGGAGGCTATGGACTCGATAACAGACCTCTCCTGTACTCTCTCTATCAATAGACTATTAATGGTGAGGAGGAGGCCTTGTTTCTTAAAATAAGTTATAATAAGTTATAATAAGTTATAATTATTGTGGTGGGCTGCGATGCTGTCCAGTTGTTGTACAGTGTAATGATCACAAGGCAAGAGTGTAGAGTAGTCATGCAAAAATAGAAATGGCACCTTTGAATGGAGACGTTAAGAGTGTCGTTTTCATTTGTTATTCTGGGTATGTTTTTATCACGTTTGCTAAGGTTGACCTGGTCTCAGGTTCTGAACAGGGTAAACACACATTTACCAGGTGTATCAGTTAGCAAGTGACTATGAAGAGCATCTCACCTCCTCCTGTCCTATCGCTAGGCCCGGCCACCGGCGACTCCCCGCTCTCCCCTCTCGTCCCCTCCTCTGTCTCCTCCCTCCATTCTGCTGTCGTCCCATCGCCGCCAGGCTCCCTGGTGCCGGGGCTCTGGATGGAGTCAGGCACTGACTCAAAGGCGCTGTTCTCCTCCTCTTCCTCCTCTTCGTCCTGCGAGGAGAAGACGGTGCTCTCTGAGAGGCGTGTGCTGTCCACCGACGACAGCCGTGTGTGGCTGCAGGGGCGGTTGCGCCCCTCGTAGCCAGAGTTGCTGTAGCAGGAGGTGCTGTAACAACTGGTGCTGTAACAAGACGTGCTGTAGCAGGAGTTGTCGCACAACTCGCACTCGCTCCCCCTCACTCCCCGGCCGCCTCCGCCCCCTTCCGCCTCTTCGTTCTCCAGTCGTGGGTGCAGCGTCCTCCCTCCCCTCTCCCCTCCATCCAGGAGCTGGTTGAGTTCTGACAGGCGCTCGATGGACAGACTGCGGGGGAGGGTCCTACTACGACAGCAGGGGGCTGTGCACTCACGCACCTGGGAGGGGGACGCCAGGGATTGGGACGCGTCTCCCTCCTCCTCCTCCTCCTCCCCTTCCCCCTCCTCCCCGACCTTGGAGGTGGGTTTGATGGTCGGCTCCTCGGTAGAAGACCCTCCCTCCTCCTCCTCTTCCTCCTCCCCGCTGCCCTGCAGTTGGTGTGCTGAAGGCAGGCTGTGGAGGAGGTGGTGGATGCGGATGTAGTGGGTGCGTGGCGTCTCGGGGTCGCCACACGATGAGGCGATCACCGTCTCCAGCTCCGAGACAGGCAGCGAGCAGGGCCTGTTCTTGCGCCGCAGGGCGCTCCGCATCGGAGGGGAGGCGCGGGCTGGGCAGCAACAGTCAACCCTCCTCGGTTTGGCTTCCACCACCACCTGCTGTCCCTCCTCCACTACCTCCTCAGCCGGCACAGGCCCCGTAGCTCCTTCCAACGGCTCCTCCACAGCAGTGGTAGGTTCCTCACTGTCCAACTCCATCTCCACACCCTCAGGTTTAGGCTGCACCTGGGCCTCCCCCTCCTCAGACAGGGTTTGAGCCTCCTGGGCTCCAGTCTCCTCCTCCTCCTCTCTCTCCTCCACCAATTGTTCAGCTGAAACCTGCTCTTCTATCCCAGTCTGTGGCTCTGAAGAAGATACCTGCACCTCCCTAACTGTACTCTCCTCCATCTCAACCAGGGTGACCTGCTCCTCCACACCCTCCTCCTCCATGACATCGTCCCCAGGATGGGCCTCCTCTGTGAGGGAGACGTAAGCGAGAGTGGTGGAGGGCTCCGGGTCCTCCAAGTCTGGGGCTCCATCCAGGGGAAGTTCGGGTGTGTCGGGCCCCATGCTCAATGTGTCGTCGGCAGGGATCTCTGCTGGGGCAACTGGGTCCACCTGGTTTACCTCCAACTGGTCAGGGTCAGGGACCACAGGGCACTCCATGACGAGGGAGATGTCCTCGTCATCTAAAATGAGAGAGAACAATAAGTCACCTGACTGTCTTAGAATGGTGACTTGGGCACCCAATAAAATAAATTGCTGACAAAGAGAAATTGCACTGTGAATTTCCTTTATGTGTAATTGTTTGAATAGTGGCATTGGCGTAGTACAGGGATTTTTAACACAAATGTGTTGGACTTTTAATCAGGACAATAATAGTACATGGAATGAATCAACAGTAATATTGTTCACATGAATCTCCACTGTGATCAATGTTCTTGACTAAATCATGTGGGACATAAAAAATTACTGGGTCTTATCGTGGTATTTCAATTTGATCATTGAGTAAAAAGGGACATAAATGTGATCTCGGTACTGATGTAAAAGAAGGTAAGGGATCAAAGAAGGAAGTGCTTGTGACCTGGGTGAATTGAGGACATTATCTCAAATCTGAACTGCAGCTGTCCACTAACATGATCCGTCGGCAGCCTGCGGCCAAGAGAATAGCTCACCACACGGTCCCTATAGTAGAGAGAGGGAGAGAGAGCGAGGCAGAGAGGGAGAGAGAGCGAGGCAGAGAGAGAGAGAGAGCGAGACAGAGAGAGCGAGGCAGAGAGAGCGAGGCAGAGAGCGAGGCAGAGAGAGGCAGAGAGCGAGGCAGAGAGAGGCAGAGAGCGAGGCAGAGAGCGAGGCAGAGAGCGAGGCAGAGAGCGAGGCAGAGAGCGAGCGAGAGAGAGAGAGAGAGAGAGAGAGAGAGAGAGAGACAAAGTTAGAGAAGACGCGAGAGAGAGAGAGAGACAAAGTTAGAGAAGACGCAAGCGAAGTAGAAAGAGACATTTAAAAGGACCAGACATACAATACCAATCAAAATTTTGGACACACCTACTTATTCAAGAGTTTTACTTTATTTTTACTATTTTCTAATAGTGAAGACCTCAAAACTGTGAAATAACACTTGATGTGGGACTATCATTTTTTTTCAACAGGACAGTGACCCAAAACACACCTCCAGGCTGTGTAAGGGCTATTTGACCAAGAAGGAGAGTGATAGAGTGCTGCGTCAGATGACCTGGCCTCCACAATCATCCGACCTCAACCCAATTGAGATGGTTTGGGATGAGTTGGACCACAGAGTGAAGGAAAAGCAGCCAACAAGTGTTCAGCATATGTGGCAACTCCTTCAAGACTGTTGGAAAAGCATTCCTCATGAATCTGGTTGAGAGAATGCCAAGAGCGTGCAAAGCTGTCATCAAGGTAAAGGGTAGCTACTTTGAGGAATCTGAAATATTAAATATATTTTGATTTGTTTAACACTTTTTTTGGTTAGTACATGATTCCATATGTGTTATTTCATAGTTTTGATGTCTTCACTATTATTCTACAATGCAGAAAATAGAAAAAAAATCTTGAATGAGTAGGTGTGTCCAAACTTTTTGACTGGTACTATACAGTATATACATAACATTCCATACAACCAACATGCAAACTGACATAAGGCTGTCCACACAGTCCACACAGGGGACATGGATCCCTAGCAGGGTCTGATCGCTAATGGCCCAGTAGGCCTGAGTGTGTGGAAGTGGCTGTGGTCAGGTCAGGTGACCTACCCGATGGCGTGTTTCTCCAGTAGCCTCTGCACCGGCATGGACAGCTTGCCCAGGAAACGTTTGATGATGGGCCGGCTCTTAGCAAACTTGTCCTTCACCTCGATCTCCAGCACGTCCGTAGGCAGAGACACAAAGCTGAAGCGCTGCAGACAGAAATAGTGAGAGGAGAGGAGAGGAGAGGAGAGGAGAGGAGAGGAGAGGAGAGGAGAGGAGAGGAGAGGAGAGAAAGGTATATTATGTTAGTGCCCATGGGCTTACTGATAACATCACTTGATTGGTTACACTCTATTATACATTAATGCCATTTACTGGGTATTTTTCCCAAGGAATTATATGGTAAATCAGGTACTGACATCATAATGACATGATAACTTCTATGTGGGTTTCTGTCACGCCTGCTCCCGCACTTCCCCCCTGGCGCACGAGGGCGCCAGGCTCCCCAGCATTGCGCACTCCTGCCATCATTATTAATGCAGAAGCCATCATACGAAGCATCGGGGAGTGCTGACGTTCCGGTTGGTGGTGACGTCGGGCCCGTGGCTCGACACCGATGGAACCGGGGTTGCCTAAGCTGGCTCATCGGGCCGTCATACCCTAGCTGGCTTGAGAGGTTTCTTAACCCGGTTGGCTCGGAAGGCGCCCATCCCACTTCAGACCTCAGCCGGATCGTCGGGGTTTCACGCCCAGCCGGCTTGTTCAGCGCCCGTGCCTCAGCCCGCCCATAGGGCTCGCCCACGTGGAACGCCGGGTGGCGCCCCTAAAGGGGGGCGGTGGGGTACTGTCACGCCTGCTCCCCAGCATTGCGCACTCCTGCCATCATCATTACGCACACCTGCCTTCCCCCGTCACGCGCATCAGCGATTATTGGACTCACCTGGACTCAATCATCTCTGTCATTACCTTCCCTATATCTGTCTGGTTCCCCGCCCTGTTCCCTGCTTCTGCAATGATTATCCTATGTCCTTATATACCCATGTGCTGACGCTGGTCCTTTCATGTCTGTTCCCAATTAAATGTTTGACTCCCCGTACCTGCTTCTCAACCCCGGTGTCGGTCCTTACAGGTCTCTTTATGATTCATTTATACACACAACTCTATGTACCATTAATATCATTCAGACTTGTTTTTCATGACCATTCATGGTGTTATCAATAGATCTATTAGGAATAGCAGGAGACAGTGCATCTTTGTTAGGTATGGCTTCTCATTGATGAAACCTTCAAAAGCACATTAGCTTGTCATTATTCTCTTGATGACAGCTATTTTACATTGAAATAAAGAGCCTTTATCAAGGTCAAAACGGCAGCATTGCCTTCTCCGATTTACCTACTATGACCATACTCTAAATATATCTTTTTTTTTAAAGATTAAAGGACAATGGAACGTATAGAAATCTTCTTATGGAGTTTAGAGCTTGGATTAAGTAATCAATGTATGATAACATTGGATCTTGAAGGATAAGATTTTGAAATGTGCATTCCCTCTCTCTCTTTCTCTTACTGCCTTTATCTCTTTCTCTCCTTGCTTCACTCCCTTTTTCTATATTCCTCTCCTCCCTTCCTCTCCCTTCCTCTCTCTCTCCCCCTCCTTCCCTCAATCCATTTCTATATCTCCTTCCTTGCCTTTCTCTCCTTCCCTCACTCTCTTTTTTCTTTGACTCTGTCTCTCCGTTCCTCTCCATGGCTGGGCTGTCTCTGCTGCTGTCCGTGGTGCTGAATGAACCAAGGCCGGCGGCAGCAGAATCTGAGCGCTGTCCAAGGTGCTTAAACGCCCTCTCCCTCAGCCAAGAATCAGAGAGAGAGAGTGCCTTGAACTCCATCCAAATGCTAGAGAGACCGGAGGAGCATCCTGCCCAGTGAACAAGCCAGATAAAAGGCACCAGTCTGCAGCTGCAGAAACTAACTGGCGTTTCATTGTAGAGCTTTGGTGGATTTGAAATGTACATAGGAGATGTAATGTGTGTGTGCAGTGTCCCAGAGCACGGTTAACCATTGGGTGTACTATAACAGGGTTTGTGATGTTTAGTCCTCTGTGAAAGTGGATTTGCTGTGGTGCGTTCAATCAGTTACAGGTCAGTAATAGAAAAAATGGCCTTGGCGTGGAGGACGGTTGGATGGGAGCACCTTGAAAGTGACCGCCCGTCCGGTTCATGGTTCCAGGGCACTGTTCCACTACTAGCCTGCTATCAAATTTCAGCTGCAGTGCCAAAGTGGAATACGCTGCTTTGGTTGATCTGCTTTCTGCTGCACTTGAGTTGCTACTCGCACTAAAAACAACAACGAAGCCACTGATTCCTCCATGCACTGGCCTAGTTAATGTCCCTCATCCCCCCCTCCCTCTGCACCACCCCTTAAAATCCAATCTGTAGCAGCTGAATGTAATTTGCACCCAGCAGTGTCTCTCCCTCTCCCTCCACCCCACGGCTTTGTCATCCTCAGCGCTCTGTTTTAATTGAATTGAAAAGTACAGCTCTTTCCTGTGTCGGAGAAGATAGAGACAGAAAGAAACATACACATAGTTCCACAAGCACACTATGCACTGAGCAAGAAGAGGCTTCATAGCCCATGTGAAAATGTTTTAGCCTGAGACTCCTTTCTCTGTGAGTTTGACCAATAACCACTACGCAAACAAACAAGATAGCTACAGGCCCACCAAAATAGATGCTGGGCGTATTCAAGGAAAAACGAAGACAGACAAATTAAGGAAGGAATAGGATGGAAGCAAAACTCAATCCATGTTTGCATCAGTGTACTATCTGATGTGCAGGCTTTTTGCTTTCCCGATGATGGTAAATAAATAATGTCCATAGTATAGGTCATATATTTGGGTTGAATGAATCTCTATCGGAAGAGAGCTATAGATTTAAATTACAGTAAAGTAGAGCAAATTGTGTGTCGTGACTCGTGAGTCATGACGATGCCTGCATACATGCAAATCCATTTCCCATCCAGCTCTGCATTCCTCTGGCCTGCAGCCATCTGGGAGACTACTGCAGTGACTAAGCTAAGCACAGCACCTACTGTACAGTACAGTAAAGATGGTTGGCTGGCTATGGAATAGCCTCAGGCGCATACAGTTCTGTAGTATTATTGAGCCATACTGCTGAACCAGAGATGCTAAGCTAAGCTAACCTACCTGAAAACAAAAACATCCCTCTGTAGAGCAAGGTTCACAACATTGTTTGTTGTCACTTAAAGCCCGGCCAGGGTGGTTAACCATTAAGATGGATCCCCTCAAGTAAACCTCCCTTCCTAATTTACAAGGTGCTGTGGAGGAACTGAGGAGTAACGAAAACATGCTCCGTGCTAGCTATCATTAGCCTACAGCCTCGCACAAACACATAAAGGGTAAACAAACCAAGCCACTTGAGAGAACACAGAAGTGTTTGCTGTGTTCGAGTGCCAGGAGCGAGGGAAATGCTTTGGTGAGTCATTCTCCCAGTTCCAAGCCATCATATCACTTCTCGACTTTAATAAAGCAAAGTGTTAGCATACTGAGTGTTCGTGTAGCTTCCCTGATTAGCATAATTAGCGGGAGTGGCTGTCTCCCTCAGGTTCAGAGAGCAACACTGTCCCACAGTGGTGGGAAACTGAACGCACTCAGTGGTCGCAGTGATAATCGTGTTGGCCAAATAGTAGCAGCGCACTCCAGAAAATGCTGGGTCAGGGGCCGTTGCACTATTCTGAATGAATCCCAAATTAATGCCAACTCCTAGAGCCAGCAGTTACATTATATATACAATAGTATGTGAACACCCCTTCAAATGAGTGGATTCGTCTATTTCAGCAACACCCATTGCTGACAGGTATGTCAAATCGAGCACACAGACATTGCAATCTTCATAGACAAACATTGGCAGTAGAATGGCCTTACTGAAGAGCTCAGTGACTTTCAACGTGGCACCATCATAGGATGCCACCTTTCCAACAAGTGTGTTCCTCAAATTTCTGCCCTGCTAGAGCTGCCCCAGTTAAATAGATGTTCCCGAGTGGCGCAGCAGTCTAAGGCACTGCATCTCAGTGCAAGAGGTGTCACTACAGTCCCCGGTTTGAATCCATGCTGTATCACATATCATACTACCATGATTGGGAGTCCCATAGGGCAGTGCACAATTGGTCCAGCGTCGTCCGGGTAGGTCGTCATTGTAAATAATATTTTGTTCTTAACTGACTTGCCTAGTTAAATAAAGGTTAAATAAAAAAAATAAAAAATGTAAGTGCTGTTATTGTGTAGTGGAATTGTCTAGGCGCGAAATTATAGGTCACACAAGCTCACAGAACGGGACTGCTAATTGCTGAAGCGCATAGCGTGTAAAAATCGTCTGTCTTCGGTTGCAACACTCACTACCGAGTTACAAACTGCCTCTGGAAGCAAAGTCAGCACAATAACTGTTTGTCGGGAGCTTCATGAAATGGGCTTCTATGGCTGAGCAGCAGCACACAAGCCTAAGATCACCATGCGCAATGCCAAGTGTTGGCTGGAGTGGTGTAAAGCTCGCCGCCATTGGACTCTGGAGCAGTGGAAATGTGTTCTCTGGTGATGATTCACGCTTCACCATCTGGCAGTCCGATGGACAAATCTGAGAACGCTACCTGCCCCAATGCATAGTGCCAACTGTAAAGTTTGGTGGAGGAGGAATCATGGTCTGGGGCTGTTTTTCATGGTTCGGGCTAAGCCCCTTAGTTCCAGTGAAGAGATATACGAACGCATTATAGATGATTCTGTGCTTCCAACTTTGTGGCAACAGTTTGGGGAAGGCCCTTTCCTTTTTCAGCATGACAATGCCCCCGTGCACAAAGCAAAGTCCATACAGAAATGGTTTATCGAGATTGGTGTGGAAGAACTTGACTGGCCTGCACAGAGCCCTGACCTCAACCCTATCGAACACCTAATGCTCGTGGCTGAATGGAAGCAAGTCCCTGCAGCCATGTTCCAACATCTAGTGGAAAGCCTTCCCAGAAGAGTGGAGGCTGTTATAGCAGCACAGGGAGGACCAACAACATATTAATGCCCATGATTTTGGAATGAGATGTTTGATGAGCAGGTGTCCACATACTTTTGGTAATGTAGTGTACATTACTCATAGGAAGTACATGGACCAGAGTTAAATATGTAATACAGATACAGGTCCAAACCAGGTAGGAAAACAAAAAACAGCACACAATAGTGACATTTAGAAGTATTTCTGACCTTCTAACTTCTGTTAGCTGACAATCTCACCAGACACTACTGGGAACATTGACAGAACATTAGCTAAGATTCCCCTTTAAGTTCTAGTTAGGGATTTAGCTAACAGTATTACGATAACATCCCAAAAACATTCAGTGAATGTTTTTGATAACCAAATCTTTATATATATGTAAAAAAAAAAAAATGTTTTTTGACTGAAATATCATCGGAATGTTCTCCTAACATTCACTAAAATGTTGTGCACAACGTCTTTACCAACCACCATAGATAACACAACGTAGGTGATATAGAGACATGGCATTTTCATTTCATTAATAAGACATTTGAACAGAATTTAATTATACAAACACAACCATATTTTTTATAATTTATCTTAACAATCTGGGGTTTAAACCTGCAATGATTGGCTCCCAAGCCAGGTATTTTATCCTCTGTGCCACCAGGGAGGCCAGTCGTGTATATAGCCATGCCAGTATGGTCAATCAGGAATTCCATGCTTCCTTTTTAGCCTTCTTAGACATAACCAACCCAGGGAAATACTGGTAACTGAGTTATTCACCGTCACTTCACCCATCCTCTTTATATGCTGCATACTTCTGGGCCCATATTTACAAAGTATCCAGGACTATGAGCGCTGATCTAAGATCAGATCATGAAAAATAAGCCAAGGGGGACCTTATCAAAAGTCAACAAGTATGAATTATATCAGGTGTGTTTTTCAAAGTTGTACAGTCAATTTCTATACAATGTTTAATTTTTTACATTTAGTCTAAATTCTGCATTTATAAATCTGGACAAAATGAAGACATCCTCTCTTTTAGTAGAGTATACTGTATCTGAGGGGGGGGGGGGCATGGTGAAAGAATAGTTGGGATTGAACCTGCAATCTCCAGATCTGCAGTGAGATTATTAGCCTTCTGTGCCGACAGGAGATAACTGTGGCGGAACACCATTTTTGAGCTATTAAAATGCTCCCATTCTCTTCATATGCTGTCAACTTCTAACACTTTATGATTTTCTTTCTTCATCACGTGTATCACGTGTAGAAAGTCTTGTCACGTCTAAGAAGGTTAAAAAGATAGCACGGAATTCCTGATTTACCATACCGGCATGGCTACACACTGAGAAAAGAACATGTAAAGCCAAAACCACAGGTAACTGGGTAAGAATGAGAGAGTAGAGAGCTTCAATTCCCAGACACTGCGCAGCGTATGCCTACTTAACTGTCACGAGTATCCATAGTAAACAGTCGTGTTTGTTATGTTCACTATATAGCCCTTGTGAATTATCGTTGTGTGTTCCTTTTGACTCACCTTACGTGTCCTACAGGAGCCACCGTACCTGCCTCCTGTTACGTTGGCTTACGAAAAAATGCGAGGAGAGTTTGCTGGGTACGTACTGAGCGACAATAGCAGAAATCATCAACTGAGTGCCTACAAATGGATGAACCCTTTCTCCCGTCCAGCCATTAACATTCCTGTGGTGTTCGGTGAGTCAGTGTGTGGCAATACTCAGAAGGCATGAACGGCATGCTCTGTGCCTCATCAGGGGTTTGATGATGAAATGCCTTTTGCAGAGTCAGACAGGCCTGCTTAGTCAAGCGCTAAGGTAGCTACAGCTACAGTACGTGCCCAGTCCCGCCTCAAGAGGTACCAAATATGCCAGGCGGAATAGAGTGTGACAGGGGCTAAATACTACGGCACGGCCAGAGTGAGAAAGATTAGCCTGGGCCAGGGAGAGGTCACGGGCTTGATTCATGACTGGGCCATCAGGACTGCATCACATTTTAAGCACTTCCCAAAAGACACAAAATAGAGGGATGATATAGGACACTGCTATAAGAGGGTGATATAGCCACAAAGATTGAAAGGATATGTACTGCATGCATATCCTATATGCTGTACATAAAATATACAGCACAGCAAACCAGTTTTATGGCATCATCAATGCTTACTGTTCCACATCACAGGGCATAACATGCAACTTTTTTCCCTTCAATATGCACAAATGACTTCCTTAACACATCCACGGAAATGTGCCTGCTAAATCAATTATTCACACTGTGTCTCTGTCTCTGTCTCTCTCTCTGTCTCTCTCTCTCTCTGTCTCTCTCTCTCTCTCTCTCTCTCTGTCTCTCTCTCTCTGTCTCTCTCTCTCTGTCTCTCTCTCTCTCTGTCTCTCTCTCTCTCTGTCTCTCTCTCTCTGTCTCTCTCTCTCTGTCTCTCTCTCTCTGTCTCTCTCTCTCTCTCCCTCTCTCTCTGAGCGGGTGTGAGTTATGGCCACATGTATGACATGGCAGGCAGTATATTTCATTGGCGGCATGGCTGTAAATCCGAAAGGACATTTATGGCTGTGGAGATGACACCGACAGGAATAGGGAGAGTGTGTAACAGTGATTACAGGAAAGCTCCACTAGTCCAGCATAGTCTGCAGTGCAGAAAGACAAATTCGGGTTTGAAATTGGTCCACAAAAGCAGGATCCAAATTAGTCTACTGGGGAAGGAGCTCCAAGGTATACAGATGACGATTCCAAATGAGTCCACTCACTGAGAAATTAATCTATGGTACAGAAGGTGCAGAAGGAAGTGGGTCATTGGTGTGCATATAGCCAGCATGGGTAGTCAGCATGGGAGCACTGTATTGATGTTATAGTTACAGTCTGTGGGGAGATAGCAGATCTCACCGACATGGCCCCCATGGAACCAATTCACTGAAGGGAATCAAAAAGGGATGGGGTTATCTTTCCCATTCCTCTTGCACCGACCAGGGTCCCATATTTCCATCAGAGTTCATCTCTTCGCCTCTGCTCTCTGCCTCTTGAACACTCATTTGCTCCATCTCTCGCTCTCTCCCCATCTCTCTCTCCCCCATCTCTCTCTCCCCCATCTCTCTCTGCCCATCTCTCTCTGCCCATCTCTCTCTGCCCATCTCTCTCTGCCCATCTCTCTCTGCCCATCTCTCTCTGCCCATCTCTCTCTGCCCATCTCTCTCTCCCTCATCTCTCTCCCCCATATCTCTCTCCCCGATTTCTCTCTCCCCGATTTCTCTCTCCCCGATTTCTCTCTCCCCGATTTCTCTCTCCCCCTTCTCTCTCCCCATCTCTCTCCCATCTCTCTCTCTCCCATCTCTCTCCCCGATCACTCTCTCCCATCTTTCTCTCCCCATCTCTCCCTCTCCAGTCTCTCTCTCCCTCTGCTCCACCATAGATCTGTCTAACAGGGTGACGTTACATAGAGTCATATCAGGGTGCCACTCACGTTATCAATCCCTCATATCACATTCATGTGCAACAGTGACTTGATGGGACAGACACAGAATGCTAACGCCATCTGTTCTGAGAGAGTCTAAAGACCCTTTCAAAACCTGTTGCAGTTGACACCAACCGAAAGGTTGCTGGTTGGAATCCCAGAGCTGATTAGGTGAAACATCTGTCTGTGCCCTTGAGCAAGGCACTTAACCCCAATTGCTCTGGATAAGAGCGTCTGCTAAATGACAACAACAACAAAAATACTGCTGGGCCCTGAGTGTCACCCATTCGTTCTTTGTGTTACACCCATATTTCAAATCGGGTGGAGATGGAGAATGTGGGTCACCACCAGATGAACACCCCCACATTTGTAATGAAGTCCAGACCAACTAGGTTAGTGGGATAAGGTGGTAATGCAATACATGTAGAACATTTATGAAAGGGGTTGTCCTCCATAACATGAAGACGACAAGATATTACTTTAATGCTTACCTTCTATTTGACGTGAAACACATGTGGGATTGAAAAAACAAACAAAGGGAAGCAATTACTCCTAAAACATACCAGGTCAGATTCTTTTTCATTGCAGTTCTATTTTGAAATAAATGCATTATTGAATATTTAAGGCATACAGTGCTTTTTCACACTGTCAAAGTCACCCAGTGAGTTCCACAGATGCTGTGTGTTCCAGCTATGTGGGGTTTGGCTCGGTGCCATGGTCCTCCCTTGCCTCAGTGCTGGGGGATACACGGGAGAACCCACAAGGACACTGTGACGTAGATACAGGAAGTCCGTTCACTCTGTCACACAAGAACCGCACAGTAGGTAGTGAGGCGACAGAGAGGAACTCCTTAGCACACACACGCACGTACACACATACACACCTACACACATTCTCTTTAGGCTCTTCTGTGAGCCGGCAAAAATCACCAGTCAGTGTAACTGTGACATAAAAGGTAACTTTGACAAATACACAATATTATAATAAACCCACCAATAAATTAGTAAATCAATGAATATCTAATGGCTTGTTTTCTGGAGTTGGCTCATTGATCACAAATTGATAGTGTAAGCCTGAGACTTCTCTTGTACAGACTACAGACTTAACAAAGTGTTACGACAAAAGGGAGGGAGCAGAATGGTATGCGTTGAGAGGTGAAGTTGAACTGTTCTAAGGATACTCAGCGGCAGCATCAAGGAACCCACAAAGACGTTGCTTCCCAGGGGCTCCCCTTTTCAAGTCTCTCTCTCTGCTCCGCGCGAAGAAGAGAAATAATCTCAATGTCAGACACGAGTCCTCGACAAACACACAGCAACACTACAGCTTTCCCAATTAACTGTGTTGCGTTAACGCACAGCAGGCCAATGAAACAGTCCCAAACTTCTCCACCTTGATCCTGCTTTTTTTCCCCTTCCGGGACTTCAATGACAAATCCTTACTTTGGAAAAGTACCTTTGTTCTGGTGTGGACAAACATTTTGTTCCTAACCAAGTAGGTAAACTGAGCATGCACAGTATACAAACTAAGACATAAAGATAGGTGGGGGAAACAATAATATCCCACAGGCACACCAAGGTTTGAGTCTTCCCCTATCTAGAATCCTTACTTTGCACAGAGCTTTGAGGCCACTGTGTCAACTGCATTTCCCCGGCCAGTGTCAACATTCTCAAGAACAATGTCTGCGAGATGAATTAAATGTACTTGCCAAATACTCAGTGTAGCAGAGACAGACAGTCGAGGGGGACACACAATAGGGACACTTCCCAACCTGTCTGACTGCAGCCTGTCACCAACTCTTCTCACAGTTCCTACACCTTACATCACTTTCTTCACCCTGTTCATGTCATGCATTTCTCAGATTTGCCTTTCAAAATGGCAGGCTCCCCCAAGCCCTGAGTTCAGTCATGTTCACAAAAGACATGTGTCAGGGTAGAATTATATCCCCTTAACAGACACACGACGCCATCGAGGATCCATCGACGCCGACCAAGATCCATTAAGGATGAACGCATTATCATTATCAAGTCAGAGTCAGCACAGGGACAGGGAGGGAGAGGGCAGGCTTGTCCTCAGCTGTATGGCTCTAGAGTCTCGTGAACTAAACCAGGCCAAATGGTCACAGACACAAGGTCCTAACTATATAAAGGTCTGTCATAAAAACGGATTTGGAATGGAACAGCATTGAAGTACTTAACAATCAACCAAGGGTATAAGCTATTTTCACATCTACCTCCATTCTATATTGTATAGTGTGTGTATTGTTTTGTGACGTACACGTACTGTATAATGCTTTTCCCTTGCTGGCGTCTTGCCATACCTCCCTGGGTTCAAACCTGAAGACACTTGAATAAACTAGTGACACTGTCACAGAAACAAGGTACAGTTTCTAGAATACCCAGAGACCACTAGCAACCCTAGACCACTGTCAACCCTAGACCACTGTCAACCCTACCAACCCAGCAGTCAGACTCACCTCTCTCTGCCAAACAGGGTTGATGGTGTTACAGACAATGCGGGAGCGTTTCTCCTGGCCGTGGTGGGGCAGCGCGGGGTAGAGGCTGTGCTTGCCGGGCTGGATGGCGATCTTCAGGTAGGGGTCAGGGTTGAAGAACATGCCCTTCTTCAGCCCCACCGCTTGGACATCTGAGAGAGGGAGAGAGAGAGAGAGAGTCATATAGACTGTATTCTGTAGTTTGAAGGGATGTAACTATATTCTCTCTAAATATTCCCTCTCCAGGATGGCAGGTAGCCTAGCGTTTAAGAGTGTTGGGCCAGGAACAGAAAAGTTGCTTGGTTGGAATCCCCGAGCTGACTAGGTGAAATATCTGTCAATGTTCCCTTGAGCAAGGCACTTAACTCTAATCGCTCCTGTAAGTCAGACACAGTAAGAGTGTCTGCTACATTACTCAAATGTAAAGAAAAAGTAAGACAAAATGGGTGACGTACGGTAAAAGCTGGTGGTTGGGCGAGAGAAACAGGAAGATAAAAAACGTGGAAACAGGGCGAGAAAGATAGAATTCTACAAACCACTCAAGAGCCTGATAACCTGTTCAAATATTCATCCCCTAACAGAGGGAGACTGAGCGATCAAACGCAGTGTGTGGATCTGGCTGTTAATGGTTCTGGGCCTTGTTTACAACTCGGCCTCTAGTCGTACCCCATTGATCAAAGCTTGTGGCGGTGTAGTTCTCTCTCTCCCTCTGCGTGTCCGCTGCCTATAGCTGCTCTGGGCCACTCGATAAATCACAAACAATAGCCTGGGCCAGGAGATCCCCCCCTTTCAGACTGTAAGCGCTAGCTCCCTCTCCTCCACTCCAATCAACCCCGCTCTCTCTCTCTCTCTCTGTCTCTCTCTCTGTCTCTCTCTCTGTCTGTCTCTCTGTCTGTCTGTCTGTCTGTCTGTCTGTCTGTCTGTCTGTCTGTCTGTCTGTCTGTCTGTCTGTCTGTCTGTCTTTGGTGTGAATATATAGGGCTGTACATGCTGCACCTCTAGGGGGGTGACTGTGGTAGCAGACAAGGAGGACCAGGGGAAGGAGGGTTTGTGTATAACGGGAGACGGGGTACAGACAGCAGTCAACACTGGCCTGCTTGGTAGCTAAGTCGCTAATGCTCATATTTGTACCAGCATTTCTAAAGCAGTAGCAAGAGAGAAGTGGTTATGAATGAAATATATATGAGAACACGACACGGTCAATGGCTAAAGCCACACAGTGTGGCGGGGTTGAACGATGTATGTGCGTTAAAAGAGAGTGTGTGTAGCTTCACTGCGTCTGGTGAAATGTTAGTGCTCGTTTGGGGTATAGTTTCATTGTTTGAGGAAAGCTTGGATAGAGTGGCAAAAGCTTTTCAGCTTTTACTCCAGGTAAGGGAGTAGTGGGCGGGAAAAGGGAGGATACGTGAAAATACAGAATACGTTTCATCTTGTGGCGCCTCCCATTTCTCATAGTAACATCTATTAGCTGAACATTTACACAAATAACAGTTCTGGACTACTCTTCACATTATGTTGCCCTCGTACCATATAGTTACTCAATAAGTACTTCAATAACCAGAATGTACATGGTGCAGTAAAATAGGTGAATTAAAACTGTGTTCAAATGACTAATATAGTTACTATGTAGATACATGTACAGTAACTACACCTTAATGCAAATTCCATATAATAACATGCCAAAGTCCAAAGTGTGACCCCTTTATGTGCACGTGAAAGGATGGCCTTGGTTTCAGCTCCTCTTTAGAGAGCGACAAAAGGAAGGTAAATGTGGACCTGCAGTAGTCAGAGCCTTGAAAGAGGACCCCTGAAGGGTTCCTGAAGATGAAAGCCTATATTGAACGCGGTCAGCGAATCAAATGGAGCATTCCAACAGGCATCTGAAAGACAGCTACATTTGGAAGGTAGCTCCAGAGGCCCTATCCATAGCAATGTGAAAAACAGCTACAGTACAGATTGCCAGGGCATCAGTGACACTTGTGGGGGATGTTGAGCTGTGGAGGCATGGGCACAGTACAGTAGGGCCAGATACAACAAGCCCCAGGCAGTGCATGGGCGATTGGCTCTTAACAGAGCACAACAACAAACACTTCCAAAATATAACTACACATTTGCTTTTAAAGAGAACTAGAAAGTGTATGTATAGCTAAGGACAAAGATGCAGTTTATCCACCTACCATGGAGAGAGAAAGAGAGAGAGAGAAACTGCATTGAAAGTTTTCGCCAATGCTCTTGCTCAAATAGATATAGACAAATTCCAAAGCTACAGATGCCTCCAAAATGTCAGTAGTGGTACCTTACCACTAGAACCGCCATAGGTCAACGGTCACGGACGTTTGATTTTGTAAAAATAAAATAAAAATATAAGCCATGTCCTGCTCCTTCCCTGACTTTTCCTAAATGTTTGTATTTTACACTGCTCGTTTGTCAGAATTTTGAAATCACAAAAAAAGCATTTAGAGCCTTTTTACCTGTTTTATTCACACCTATTCCCAACCTAACCTGCTAAGAAATGTGCTGTAGAACGTTGGTACCCAGTCAGGTGCTAAAGCTTCTCTCTCTCTCTCTACTCACTGAATGAATGACAAATGGATGAATGGGCGATAATTGTGCACCTTACTTCACAATTGAATTTAAATTAGGCCTAACTGAATGATAAGGAGGGTGAAGAGGTTGATTTAATTCAGTTTAGTGTAATGATGCGTTTGTTATGCCTATTTATCAGCAGCAAATAATTTGACAGCACGCCTTTGGGGTTGATACCACTGTCTTTTACATTTTACTTTGTAAAAAGAAGCTGTTATGGAACCGTTTATTTACTATAACTCTGATACTAATCAAATGTATTGTAAGGGTAACAAAAACATTCTATATGTTGCAGTCGGCCTTTAGAATAATGTAAAACATATCCTTGACTCTAATCCAACTTGATGAGCGGGAAACAAACGATGCCAGTCAGCCTGCACAGCCGGCCCATCAAAACTACACCTAAACTATACCGAAACTAATTTCACACATAATAAAAGTTAGCCTGTAGACAAGTATCAGATAGAGAATATTCTGCAGTTTCTATTACACTTACCTATTATTGTCAAATAACTCTCATAATTCAAGAGGTACAGCTCTAATTCCAAATGTCACTTTTCAAGAATATCCTTGCATTCAGCACATGCCCATTTGGCCAGCAACATTGCTCTGGCTACTAAGCAAAAACTAGAAACATAATAAATTACAATTACAATATATTTATTTATGCAATTCATCCTTTACAATTGTTCATGCACTGGTGCTTTTGTTTAGGAATACAGCAAATCATTTCACCCGTGACCTGGCTGTCACGAATCCCGCTTCCTGAGTCTGTTTTTGCCTGTGTTCTGGCCTGGAGTGTTTTTTCCGGTGTCCTGGAACGCACCCTGTCTGGTTGCCGGGCGACGTAGCTAGTTGGAGGATCTCTGAGTACCCGCACCTGTATCCCATCAGCTATCTGCACACCTGGTCCTGATCATCACCCCTCCACTTCATAAGCGCTGACCTGACATCCATTCCCTGCCGGATCGTTAGCCATGAACAGTATGTTGTGCCAGCGTATCAGCCTCCAGTTTGATAGAGTTTGTTTTGTTGTTTTGTACGTCTTGCTTGCCTTGAACTTACCTCCGTTTGTTCTGTCTACAGTCATTCACCCGGAACACTCACCCCATTCCTGCCTGGTCGTCGGTGGCTTCTGTTACTCCCTTGGATCTGCCTATTCACTCCCATCAACTCACCTCCGCTGCCCGCTCCGCCACCTGGATCTTTCTACCTCTACGTTTAAACTTGTAAATAAATACTCACCTTCATCCTACTCTCCTTGTCCTGGTCTGCTTCTGGGTTCTACTTTAGAAAAGCGTGACACTGGCTGGTTCTACTATTCACTTTTCAGTTTCTATTTTGCCAAAAGAAGCTGTAACTGGACTTTATTAATTACTATAACTCTATTACTAATCGAATCTACAAATAAAGTTGATCAAATGGATTACACTGTCATGTTTTTATTGTAAGGGTAACGAAAATAGTCTATAGGCCTACGTTTTCCCTACGACTTTGTAGAATTATACAAAACATATCCTTGACACTATCTAAACAAATAACTATTGATATAATTGTTTTAAAAGGATATAGTTATTCACGCAATTAATCCTTTATAGTAGTTGATGCACTATTTATCAAGTGGTGGTGCTTATGTTTGATCACCTTGCGGGTTGATATGCATCTGATGCATATGCTAAACGTGCGCCCGGAACGTTCTCTAGCGGGTACTTATAGGCTGAATGGGCCAGGAGGTTCTGGTGTTAAAAAGCAGAGCTTTATGCATTGTTGACTATACCCTCTCCCGCTAAAATGAAACATTGACAATATCGACACAAAGCCTGATATAGAACCAAAACAAGGGAGCGTCTCTCCTTAGTCTAAAATAGACCACATTTATAAATCAATTGACTGACATTGAGCCTGACCTTCTGAACTAAAATAGACCTGAAGAGAAAGAAAGAGGTATCAATGGTGCCAAACAGAGCTTCTCCTGTCCCATGTGACACCCTGTGTTAAAAGAGGGATGGAGGGATGGAGGAAGAGTGACTCACTTGAGAGAGAGAAACTGATGAGCCTTCTGTTGCCAAGACTCTGTGTGACCTCCTGGCTGACCACTGGCTTCAGCACCTGTGTGGAAAGAAACAGAGAGAAAGAGAGAAAATGAGAGAGCAATGAGAGATAGACAGGAACAGAGAGGAAGGAAGCGACATTACAGTAGGGAGTGAGTTACATGCTGTACCTCCCCTTACCTTCCCTCCCCCTCTCTTCTCCTCGTCCTCCTTATCTGTCCTGTCCTGTCTGGGAAGTGAGATCCAGTATTTCAGGGCCATTACAATGGGCCTGGTTGAGGGCTGGGGATCAATAGCCTTGCATTCATTAGGGCTCAATTGATCCGGTCTCCAGGAAGGAAGGGGAAGAGCAGGGAGAGGCCCCCAGGGAGAGGCCTTCTCAGAACAGGGAAAACTATAGCTGCATCAGCCCTCCCATCCAGGGCTCTCTGATGGGGGAAACACCAACACCCAGAACCCATCAGCTGTCTCTGACATAGTGGAGAAAATTGTGTGTGTGTGTCAACACTGTATTTACTACACTAGAGATTCACAAATCTGTACCGTGCCCTCAAAACCCTTTTGATATCTCGGTGGGAAGTGACTTTGCCCACCATTTTCTAAATGTTTATTACAAAACAAAAGCCTTAAATGCCAGTAAACAGAAACAATTGGCAAGCGAACAAAATAACCTTAAGAGCAGGTGTTTGGACCAGTTGTAGACAAAGAAATGCAAATCCTTTGGTCCTGAACATAAAACAGAGGCCAACAACAAGGTCTATTCACAGATTATACCGTAACACAGAGAGATTAACATAATCTGACTGCCAGATTAATCAAATTACAGCTGAACCATAGATTCAGTCACAAAATGAATTTGCACTAGTTTCACAATAACAAGATTATAAAAATGTGAGATTTTTTTTTTTTATCCTGAATTAAAAGATGTCAAAGAAAACTGGTTGAATCAAAGTTGTTTCCACATCATTTCAACCACCGTTGAATCAACGTAGAAAGCTGATTGGATTTGCAACAAGCAATCAACGTAAAGGCATTTCATATTTTTTTCACTTTTAACCTAAATCCAACGACATTTGTTGTTGAATTCATGTTAGTTCACAACTCAACCAAATGTAATCAAAACTAAACGTTGATCTGATGTCTGAGCCCAGTTGGAGGGTGAGACATGATTGATGAGGAGAGGCAGTAATCGATCGTCCTACTTCCTGCAAATAATGCATTTAGGTTGAGGAGGGGCCAAGTGGAGAAAACAAATACTTCGATAACTATCTGACTTGTAGAGGTTTTAATTTCTGCTCTTGAAAGATCCAATATTGTTTCTACCAAACGACGCATATATTTTCAGGAATGTCTCAATATGGACTGTACCCATCAGTCTTCAAAGGTGAGTTAAAAAAATACATGTTTAAGCACTCTGTCCCCACTATTTGACTTAGCAGGCAATGCTCTTACTCAAGATCAAGCCGTACTACATCTGCAGAGTGGATATGAATTACATTAAAGGGCAAAAGCCATAAATAGACAACGAGCGGATCTGTCGGACAGCTCTCCCATATCACCTTCCTTGTTCTATCATTGTCCGAGACAAAAGAGGAAGTGAGACATCCTACTCCCTCAGTTTTTTCTGGTTCATATACAGTTAATGAACTAAGCAGACCAGACCCAGCTGCTAATGCATGGGTGCCTATGGGAGAGCCACCCTGTTAAGCAGATCGGAACTGACCATTTTTTTTCAATGGTAAACGGCCTGAGTGGGACATCTTCATTTGTCTACCATCTTTGTCATCTTCCAGTTCAGAGAACAAAACCTCTAATTGAATCCAATGGTGTAGAAGTCATCACAATGAAAGAGAGATAGAGAGAGAGAGATGCTAGATTAGAGTCATCACATAGTGTACACAGACAGTGGAACAGAGAGCTTTGCTGACAAAAGGAGATTGCTATGGTAGGAGTGTGTCTATAAAAGCCATGGGATGTGGTGGGGTAGGACCTAGTACATATGTGCATTAATATTAAAGATGGCACCGATAGAGATGGCAGCTTCGCTTCTAGTCCTTAGGAAACTGTGCAGTATTTAGTTTTTTTATGTTTTATTTCTTACATTGTTAGTCCAGAAAACCTTAAGTGTTATTACATACAGCCGGGAAGAACTATTGGATATCAGAGAGATGCCAATTCACCAGCACAACCAGAATTACGACCAGGAATACGACTTTCCCAAAGCGGATCCTTTGTCTGCACCTCCCAAGGCATTTGAACTGATTCCAGAGGCCGACCCAAAACAACGCCACCGGAGGAGAGGGTGCGGGAGCGGTCTTCTAGTGAGGCTTCGGATGCGCGCACAGAACCCACCGCTTCCGAGTATATTACTTGCTAATGTCCAGTCCCTAGGTAACAAAGTCGACATAATCAGGGCAAGTGTTGCTTTCCAAAGAGATATCCGGGATTGTAACATACTCTGTTTCATGGAAACATGGCTAGCTTGGGACATGCTGTCTGAGTCAGTAGCCAACGGGATTTTCAGTGCATCGCGCCGACAGGATTAAACATCTCTCCAGTAAGAAGAAGGGTGGGGGTGTGTGTTTCATGATTAACGACTCATGGTGTAATTGTAACAACATACAGGAACTCATGTCCTTTTGTTCACCTGACCTAGAATTCCTCACAATCAAATGCCAACCGTATTATCTCCCAAGAGAACTCTCCTCGGTTATTGTCACAGCCGTGTATATCCCCCCGCAAGCGGATACCAAGACGCAATCAAGGAACTTCACTGGACTTTATGCAAACTGGAAACCATATATCCTGAGGCTGCATTTATTGTAGCTGGGGATTTTAACAAAGTTAATTTGAGAACAAGGCGACCTAAATTCTATCAGCATATTGATTGCAGTACACAAGGGATTAACATGCTCGACCATTGCTACTCTAACTTCCACAATGCACACAAGGCCCCCGCCCTCCTTTTGGCAAATCTGACCATGACTCCATCTTGTTGCTCTCCTCCTATAGGCAGAAACTAAAACAAGAAGAACCCGTGCTTAGGTCTATCCAACGCTGGTCTGACCAATCGGATTCGACGCTTCAAGATTGCTTTGATCACGTGGACTGGGATATGTTCCGGGTAGCCTCAGACAACAACATTGGTGTATACGCTGACTCGGTGAGCGAGTTTATAAGGAAGTGTATAGAAGGTGCTGTACCCACTGTGACTATTAAAACCTTCCCTAACCAGAAACCGTGGATTGATGGCAGCATTTGCGCAAAACTGAAAGCACGTACCACCGCATTTAATTATGGCAAGGCAACTGGGAATATGGCAGAAAACAAACAGTGTAGTTATTCCCTCCGTAAGGCAATCAAACAAGTAAAGTGTTAGTACAGAGACAAAGTGGAGTCGCAATTCAACGGCTCAAACACGAGACGCATGAGGCAGGGTCTACAGAAAACGACATCTTGCTTCCAGACATATTAAACAACTTCTTTGCTCGCTTTGAGGACAATACAGTGCCACCGATGCGGCCCACTACCAAAGACTGTAGGCTCTCCTTCTCCGTGGCCGACGTGAGTATAACATTTAAACGTGTTAACCCTCGCAAGGCTGCCGGCCCAGATGGCATCCCTAGTTGCGTCCTCAGAGCATGCGCAGACCAGCTGGCTGGTGTGTTTACGGACATATTCAATCAATCCCTATCCCAGTCTACTGTCCCCCCGCTTCAAGATGGCCACCATTGTTCCTGTTCCCAAGAAAGCCAAGGTAACTGAACTAAATGACTAATTCTGTCATAATGAAGTGCTTTGAGAGACTAGTCAAGGATCATATCACCTCCACCCTACCTGTCACCCTGACACACTTCAATTTTCTTACCGCCCCAATAGGTCCACAGATGATGCAATCGCCGTCACACTGCACACTGCCCTATCCTATCTGAACAAGAGGAATACCTATGTAAGAATGCTGTTAATTTACTACAGCTCAGCATTCAACACCATAGCACCCTCCAAACTCATCATTAAGCTTGAGTCCCTGGGTCTTGACCCCGCCCTGTGCAACTGGGTCCTGGACTTCCTGACGGGCCGCCTCCAGGTGGTGAAGGTAGGAAACAACATCTCCACTCCGCTGATCTCAGCCCCCTCCTGTACTTCCTGTTCACCCACGACTGTGTGGCCATGCACGACTCCAACTCAATCATCAAGTTCGCAGACGACACAACAGTGGTAGGCTTGATTACCAACAATGACGAGACAGCCTACAGGAGGTGAGGGCCCTTGGAGTGTGGTGTCAGGAAAATATCCTCTCACTCAATGTCAGCAAAACAAAAAAGATGATCGTGGACTTCAGGAAACAGCAAAGGGAGCACCCCCCTATCTACATCGAAGGGACAGCAGTGGAAAGTTTTAAGTTCCTCGGTGTACATATCACCGACAAACTGAAATGGTCCACACACACAGATAGTGTGGTGAAGAAGGCGCAACAGCACCTCTTCAAACCCTCACTAACTTTTACAGGTGCACAATCGAGAGCATCCTGTCGGGCTATATCACTGCCTGGTACGGTAACTGCACCGCCCACAACCGCAGGACTCTCCAGTGGGTGGTGCGGTCTGCACGATGCATCACCGGGGGCAAACTACCTGCCCTCCAGGACACCTACAACACCCGATGTCACAGGAAGGTGAAAAAAATCAATAAGGACAACAACCACCCGAGCCACTGCCTGTTCACCCCACTTCCATCAAGAAGGCGAGGTCAGTACAGGTGCATCAACGCTGGGACCGAGAGACTGAAAAACAGCTTCTATCTCAAAGCCATCAGATTGTTAAACAGCCATCACTAGCACAGAGAGGCGGCTGCCTACCTACAGAATTGATATCACTTGAATAAATGGAACACTAGTCACTTTAATAATGCCACTGTAATAATGTTTACATATCTCGCATTACTTATCTCATATGTATATCCTGTATACTGTATCCTACACTATCTATTCTATACCATCTATTGCATCTTAGCCGCTCTGGCATTGCTCATCCATATATTTTATATTTATATATTCTTATCCCATTCCTTTACTAGATTGTGTGTATTAGGTTTTGTTGTGGAATTTGTTAGATATTAGGTTTTGTTGTGGAATTGATAGATATTACCTGTTAGATACTGCTGCACTGTCGGCTCTAGAAGCATGAGCATTTCACTACGCTCGCAATAACATCTACTAACCATGTGTATGTGACCAATACAATTTGATTTGATTTGATATGTCCCTTTTCCACTGCAGGGTTTTACACCGGTGCTTTGTCTTTCCACCCCTGAGGCCCCCCAAAAAGCCTATGGCCATGGCCCAGGTGAACCTACTCTGACTTGAGGCCAGACTAGGGCCACTGGGGTATTGATAGGTCGAGTCAGATTCAGCGAGGCAGCGTCAGATTCAAAGGCAGAGGGAGAGAGAATGAGAAGAGGAGAGGGGGATTCTCCTCTGCAGTGCGGCTGCTCTGCTGACTGCTAAGGCTGGCGCCCCACTGAGTGAAAAGCTTACACAGCGGTCCTGTCAGCTCAGCACATGGCACGGCTTAGACTAAAGAGTCAGGACACAGTGAGGACAGAGACGCATACATACATATACATTATGCTGACATAGATGCGCGTGTGCATTGCCCTGCACGCGCACGCGCACGCGCACACACACACACACACACACACACACACACACACACACACACACACACACACACACACACACACACACACACACACACACACACACACACACACACACACACACACACAGAGAGCATAGAGACACAATCACTCCCAGTTTCAAAGACACAAAGACACATTTACACCTCAAAACGAGATCCATGACATGGACAGAGCAGATAACCACACACACTCCCACCGCCGATCACACGGCGGAGGGAGAACCAAGCTTCTACAATGGAGGTAGACCTGAGCCAAACACTGTCATTTTTGTAAATAACTTCACCTAATTTCTAATGTAAGAGAGGGCTTTGAGAGTGATGAAAGAGTGGGAGCAAAGAGGGCCCAGTTCATCTGGAGAAGTGAGGCAAAGAGAGTCACACAGACGGTGATGGGCAGATAACACTGATGATAAATACATCTCTACCCCCCCCCCCAATTCACCGCAACAAATCTCCTCCCTGCAGATGCAGATGCAGATGCCCACAACGGCGACCCAATATGTCTGGGACCTCCTGTGGGTTCTGGCATTTTACCAGTATGGGTACACTGATGGATGGGAAGAACAGGTTATAAGGTTTACATCCCAGCTCTGTGGATGTCACCATACATTGTGTTGTTTAGTATTATGGCTGTGGGTTTCTCAGTCAAGCCATTTGTAATCTAGTACACATTCTTGGAAGGAGAGTCCCTTGAGAGGAAACGCCAAGCCAGTAACACAGATAACACAGTGTGTGTGTGTGTGTGTGTGTGTGTGTGTGTGTGTGTGTGTGTGTGTGTGTGTGTGTGTGTGTGTGTGTGTGATCTGAGATGAAACACAAGAGACGATAGGGACAGTTCCACACTGATTCTCTGATTTGACAGGCTCCTTATCTCAGTACACAGCCACCTCTCCTACAGCCTGAGGTTAGTATGCAAGCGACAACACATGACAGTTAAAGTGAACACCACTTTGTACATTTTTGATACAGAAATGCTATCATTTAACTACTAGATTGACACCTGCTACTTAGACGACGCCTACGCTGAATATAAATGATTTAATACACTAAGCGACAACCATCTTCAAACTTCAAGCGTTATGCCCTTTGGCAGAATAGAGCAGAACACTACCAGGAGTTAACAAAACAGATACTGTCACACATAGGAAGAGAGAGAGTGGGGAGGGAGAGAGAGAGCGAGAGAACGAGAGAGAGAGAGAGAGAAAGAAAGAGAAAGAGAAGGAGAGAGAAAGTAAGAGGTCGAGGGTGAGAGTGAGAGGCAGAGAAAGTGAGAGGTAAAGTGTGAGAGTGAGCAGTAGAGAAAGAGAGGACAAGAGAGTACAAGAAGCAGAGAGAAATGAACTGGCCATCTATTACCCAGGCCAGCCAGGTGAGTAGAGTCCTCCTCCTCCTCCTCTCAGTGCGTCTCGGAGACACCATCAGTCACAGCTGTTGGCCGTCTCTCCATGAATCACACACCACACACACAAACACACTTCGCCTCATCGGTCCAAAGCGGCCGAGCATGTCCACTCCATCATCTATCTTCCTGACAGGCGTCAGTACTGTAGTGAAGCACTGAAGCTAGGGCCCCCTTCCTCTGCCCATGTCCGTTTGATGTGTACTCTAGCTCAACCACTTCAGCCTTCTCTCTCCCTCTGACAAGGTGAGGTTATTTTAAACCAGGAATACAGTAGTCAGATCAGGTTTAGAGGTGATCAGCATTTCTGGTGGCCACGCCAGCACAACGGCAGGCAGCCGCGGTAACACTATAGCTAGCCTAGCTTAGGTCAAACACTGCACTACCAGCCAGGACCAACGTTCAATGTTGAATTAAGAAGTATGCAATGACAGGTCTACGGGCTTATGTTATCAAAGCAAAAGGACAGGAGATGGTAGAAGCCAATGCAGTCAAAGTGACTCACAAAATGACTGGCCAACACACACAACACAACACTGTGTTGACTTTAATGCAGGGAAATTTAAATCAGTTTCACCGAATTTCAATCAGCATGTTAAATGTGCAACCAGAGGGGAAAAAAATATTCTAGACCACCTTTACTCCACACATAGAGACGCGTACAAAGCTCTCCCTCGCCCTCCATTTGGCAAATCTGACCATAACTCTATTGTCACGTTCCTGACCTGTTTTCCCTTGTTTTGTATTTGTTTAGTATGGTCAGGGCGTGAGTTGGGGTGGGCATTCTATGTTATGTGTTTCTATGTTGGGTTCAATGTATTAGCCTGATATGGTTCTCAATTAGGGGCAGGTGTTTTACGTTTCCTCTGATTGAGAACCATATTAAGGTAGGCTGTTCTCACTGTTTGTTTGTGGGTGATTGTTCCTGTATTAGTGTTTATGCCACACGGGACTGTTTCGTTTGTGAGTTTGTTCCTGTTCGTGCGTTCTTCGTTGTCTGTAAGTTCTCATGTTCAGGTCTGTTTACGTCGTTTATTGTTTTGTAGTTTGTTAAGAGTTTTTTTTGTGTTCGTCTTTCTTTTAATAAATCATTATGTCTTCATACCTCGCTGCATATTGGTCCGATCCTTGCTCCTCCTCGGACGAGGAGGAGAACGAACGTTACAGAATCACCCACCAACCAAGGACCAAGCAGCGGGGTAACAGGCAGCGGCAGCAGGAGCAGCGCAAGAAGGAGGAATGGACATGGGAAGACGTTTTGGACGGCAAGGGTTGCTACACATGGGAGGAGATCCTGGCTGGAAAGGATCGCCTCCCATGGGAACAGGTGGAGGCAGCTAGGAGAGCAGAGGCAACCGGAGAGAGGAACCGGCGTTATGAAGGTACGCGGCTAGCACGGAAGCCTGAGAGTCAAGCCCAAACATTTCTTGGGGGGGGGCTACAAGGGAGTGTGGCGAAGTCAGGTAGGAGACCTGCGCCAACTCCCCGAGCTTACCGTGGAGAGCGAAAGTATGGGCAGACACCGTGTTATGCGGTAAAGCGCACGGTGTCTCCTGTACGTGTGCTTAGCCCGGTGCGGGTTATTTCACCTCCCCGCACTGGCCGGGCTAGATTGAGCATTGAGCCAGGTGCCATGAAGCCGGCTCAACGCGTCTGGTCTCCAGTGCGTCTCCTCGGGCCGGCATACATGGCACCAGCCTTACGCATGGTGTCCCCGGTTCGCCAACACAGCCCAGTGCGGGTTATTCCACCTCCCCGCACTGATCGGGCTACGGGGAGCATTCAACCAGGTAAGGTTGGGCAGGCTCGGTGCTCAAGGGAGCCAGTACGCCTGCACGGTCCGGTATATCCGGCGCCACCTCCCCGCCCCAGCCCAGTACCACCAGTGCCAACACCACGCACCAGGCTTCCTGTGCGTCTCCAGAGCCCTGTTCCTCCTCCACGCACTAGCCCTGTGGTGCGTGTCTCCAGCCCATTACCACCAGTGCCTACACCACGCACCAAGCCTCCTGTGCGTCTCCAGAGCCCTGTGCGCCCTGTTGCTGCTCCCCGCACTAGCCTTGAAGTGCGTGTCCTTAGCCCGGTACCACCAGTTCCGGCACCACGCACCAGGCCTACTGTGCGCCTCAGCCGGCCAGAGTCTGCCGTCTGCCCAGTGCCGCCTGCACTATCCGTCTGCCCAGTGCCGCCTGCACTATCCGTCTGCCCAGAGCCGCCTGCACTATCCGTCTGCCCAGTGCCGCCTGCGCTCTCCGTCTGCCCAGCGCCATCTGAACTGCCCGTCTGTCCTGAGCCTTCACAGCTGCCCGTCTGTCCTGAGCCTTCAAAGCCGCCCGTCTGTCCTGAGCCTTCAGAGCCGTCCGTCAGTCAGGAGCCGCTAGAGCCGTCCGTCAGTCAGGAGCCGCCAGAGCCGCCCGCCAGACAGGAGCAGCCAGAGCCGCCCGCCAGACAGGAGCAGCCAGAGCCGCCCGCCAGACAGGAGCAGCCAGAGCCGCCCGCCAGACAGGAGCAGCCAGAGCCGCCCGCCAGACAGGAGCAGCCAGAGCCGCCCGCCAGACAGGAGCAGCCAGAGCCGCCCGCCAGACAGGAGCAGCCAGAGCCGCCCGCCAGACAGGAGCAGCCAGAGCCGCCCGCCAGACAGGAGCAGCCAGAGCCGCCCGCCAGACAGGAGCAGCCAGAGCCGCCCGCCAGACAGGAGCAGCCGGAGCCGCCCGCCAGACAGGAGCAGCCGGAGCCGCCCGCCAGACAGGAGCAGCCGGAGCCGCCCGCCAGCCATGACCTGCCGGAGCCGTCAGCCAGCCATGACCTGCCGGAGCCGTCAGCCAGCCATGACCTGCCGGAGCCATCAGCCAGCCATGACCTGCCGGAGCCGTCAGCCAGCCATGACCTGCCGGAGCCGTCAGCCAGCCATGACCTGCCGGAGCCGTCAGCCAGCCATGACCTGCCGGGGCCGTCAGCCAGCCATGACCTGCCAGAGCCGTCACTCAGTCCGGAGCCGTCACTCAGTCCGGAGCCGTCACTCAGTCCGGAGCCGCCCCTCAGTCCGGAGCCGCCCCTCAGTCCGGAGCCGCCCCTCAGTCCGGAGCTGCCCCTCAGTCCGGTGTTGCCCCTTAATCCAGTGGGGTTTATATGGAGGGTCGACATTAAAAGGAGGCCACGGAAGCGGGGATTAACTATGGTGGGGTGGGGACCACGTCCAGAGCCAGAGCCGCCACCGTGGACAGATGCCCACCCAGACCCTCCCCTAGAGTTTTAGGTGGTGCGCCCGGAGTTCGCACCTTGAGGGGGGGGGGTTCTGTCACGTTCCTGACCTGTTTTCCCTTGTTTTGTATTTGTTTAGTATGGTCAGGGCGTGAGTTGGGGTGGGCATTCTATGTTATGTGTTTCTATGTTGGGTTCAATGTATTAGCCTGATATGGTTCTCAATTAGGGGCAGGTGTTTTACGTTTCCTCTGATTGAGAACCATATTAAGGTAGGCTGTTCTCACTGTTTGTTTGTGGGTGATTGTTCCTGTGTTAGTGTTTATGCCACACGGCACTGTTTCGTTTGTGAGTTTGTTCCTGTTCGTGCGTTCTTCGTTGTCTGTAAGTTCTCATGTTCAGGTATGTTTACGTCGTTTATTGTTTTGTAGTTTGTTAAGAGTTTTTTTTTGTGTTCGTCTTTCTTTTAATAAATTATTATGTCTTCATACCTCGCTGCATATTGGTCCGATCCTTGCTCCTCCTCAGACGAGGAGGAGAACGAACGTTACATCTATCCTCCTGATTCCTGCTTACAAGAAAAAATTTAAGCAGGAAGCACCAGTGACTCGGTCTATAAAAAAGTGGTCAGAAGAAGCAGATACTAAACTACAGGACGGTTTTGTTAGCACAGACTGGAATATGTTCCAGGATTCTTCAGATGTCATTGAGGAGTACACCACATCAGTCACTGGCTTTATCAATACGTGCATCGAGGATGTCGTCCCCACAGTGACTGTACGTACATACCCCAACCAGAAGCCATGGATTACAGGCAACATTCGCACCGAGCTAAAGGGCAGGAGCGGGACTCTAATCCAGAAGCTTATAATAAATCACGCTATGCCCTCCGACGAACCAACAAACAGGCAAAGCGTCAATACAGGACTACGGTCGAGTCATACTACACCGGATCTAAAGCTCTTCGGATGTGGCAGGGCTTGCTAACTATTACAGACTACAAGGAAACCACAACCGAGAGCTGCCCAGTGACACGAGCCTACCAGACGAGCTAAATAACTTCTATGCTCGCTTCGAGGCAAATGGCACTGAAACACGCATGAGAGCATCAGCTGGTCCGGAAGACTGTGTGATCACGCTCTCCGCAGCCGATGTGAGTAAGACCTTTAAACAGGTCAACATTCACAAGGCCGCTGGGTCAGACGGATTACCAGGACGTGTACTCCGAGCATGCGCTGACCAACTGGCAAGTGTCTTCACTGACATTTTCAACCTCTCCCTGTCTGAGTCTGTAATACCAACATGTTTCAAGCAGACCACCATAGTCCCTGTGCCCAAGAACACTAAGATAACCTGCCTAAATGACTACTGACCCGTAGCACTCACGTCTGTAGCCATGAAGTGCTTTGAAAGGCTGGTCATGGCCAACATCAACACCATTATCCCAGAAACCCTAGACCCACTCCAATTTGCATACCGCCCCAACAGATCCACAGATGATGCAATCTCTATTGCACTTCACACTGCCCTTTCCCACCTGGACAAAAGGAACACCTATGTGAGAATGCTATTCATTGACTACAGCTCAGCGTTCAACACCATAGTGCCCTCACAGCTCATCAATAAGCTAAGGACTCTGGGACTAAACACCTCCCTCTGCAACTGGATCCTAGACTTCCTGACAGGCCCTCCCTGATGGTAAGGGTAGGTAACAACACATCCGCCACGCTGATCCTCAACACGGGGGCCCCTCAGGGGTGCGTGCTCAGTCCCCTCCTGTACTCCCTGTTCACTCATGACTGCACGGCCAGCTCCAACACCATCATTAAGTCTGCTGATGACACAACAGTGGCAGGCCTGATCACCAACAACAATGAGACAGCCTATAGGGAGAAGGTCAGAGACCTGACCGTGTGGTGCAAGGACAACAACCTCTCCCTCAACATGTTCAAGACAAAGGAGATGATTGTGGTCTACAGGAAAAGGAGGACTGAGCACGCCCCCATTCTCATCAACGGGGCTGTAGTGGAGCAGGTTGAGAGCTTCAAGTTACTTGGCGTCCACATCACCAACAAACTAACATGGTCCAAGCACACCAAGACAGTCGTGAAGAGGGCACGAAAATACCTATTCCCGCTCAGGAGACTGAAAAGATTTGGCATGGGTCCTCAGATCCTCAAAATGTTTTACAGCTGCACCATCGAGAGCATCCTGATGGGTTGCATCACTGCATGGTATGGCAACTCCTCGGCCTCTGACAGCAAGGCACTACACAGGGTAGTGCGTACGGTCCAGTATATCACCAGGTCCAAGCTTCCTGCCATCCAGGACCTCTATACCAGGCGGTGTCAGAGGAAGGCCCTACAAATTGTCAAAGACTCCAGCCACCCTAGTCATAGACTTTTCTCTCTGCTACCGCACGGCAAGCGGTACCAGAGCGCCAAGTCTAGGTCCAAGAGGCTTCTAAACAGCTTCTACCCCCAAGCCATAAGACTCCTGAACAGCTAATCAAATGGCTACCCAGACTATTTGCCCCCCCCCCCGCTGTTGCTACTCTCTGTTATCATCTATGCATAGCCACTTTAATAACCCTACCTGCATGTATATAATTACCTCAATTACCTCGACACTGGTGCCCCTGCACATTGGCACATTGACTCTGAACCGGTACCCCCTGTATACAGCCCCGCTATTGTTATTTACTGCTGCTCCTTAATTATTTGTTTTTCTTATCTCTTACTTTTTTGGGGATATTTTCTTAAAACTCCATTGTTGGTTAAGGGCTTGTAAGTAAGCATTTGACTGTCAGGTCTACACCTTTTGTATTCGGCGCATGTGACAAATACAATCTGATTGGATTTGACTTTTGTATAAACAACACACAAATAGAGACATATCTCCATACAGATTTTACCAGAAGCAGTGCACTTGATAGGGAATAGGGTGTGATTTGGGATTCGGCCCCATTGATGTCATAATATTAATAAATAGGGAGTGCCTTTGCACTCGAAGCCCATCTTCAACACACTTCAACAGGGCACAATGCTGTAAGTGGTAGTTAACTGTGCTTCACAAACTCTCCACAGCCCAATAAAGGATAAAGGTGCCATGTAGTGAAAAGCTAATTAAGATAACTCTCTCTCCAGCATTTAGGAAATGAGAAACTCCACCAATAAGAGCCAGGTCAATCTGGATCTGTCCATGATCATCTAATCCACAGACAGACGGTAGAAAGAGTTCAACTCTCAAAAGACTACACAGTAAGGCAGTCATTGCAATACTGTAGAATGACATAGAATCTAGCAATGATATATCCTATGAATTATGGGACCTCTATGGTCATTACACTTTACAATTCCACTATGCATTCAATCGAAAAGTGGGTGGGGGCATCACAGCACACTAAAAATAGGGATGGATACAGCCAGGACAATCTTACAGTATGAAGTCCTCTAACCAAAACAACAGAAGGAGCGGATGAAAGAGGCTGGCCGCCCACAGAGCTCTTGAACTTCCCATTCAGCCAAGGATAGGAGGATGAGAGATAGGGAGGTCTGCACGCAACCTCTCGTTCATTAAAGAGGACTTCTGCTCACTCTCTTCCCCCTGTTATTTATAATCCCTCTGTCTCTGTGCAGTAATTCTCCTTTGTATGTCTGTGGCTGCATTCCAGCCCTCGATGAGGACATGACTACTGTAGAGTTAGCTACTGTGTAAACCAACTGCCATTATAGAAATTCACTTGAGTCTTATGTTGGGATGCTACATTGTTGGCATGTGCTCTCACAGGCATTGATATTAAATCAAATCAAATCAAAAGGTATTTGTCACATGCGCCGAATACAACAGGTTAGGTTAGGGGGGTAGGATGACCTGACATATTCTGCTTTTACAAAATGTGATGATGTTTTCAAATGAAACACAATACCTTGCTCTTGTTAAAGCTTTTAGAATTGATTGCAGTAAGCATACAGTGAAGTGCTTACTTACGAGCCCCTAACCAACAATGCAGAAAAAAAAGAGGAAGAAATAAAAGTAACAAGTAATTAAAGAGCAGCAGTAAAATAACAGTAGTGAGACTATATACAGGGGGGTACCAGTACAGAGTCAATGTGAGGGGGCACCGGTTAGTTGAGGTAATATGTACATGTAGGTAGAGTTTTTAAAGTGACGATGCATAGATGATAACAACAGAGAGTAGCAGTGGTGTAAAAGAGGGGGGGGGGGGGGGCAATGCAAATAGTCTGGGTAGCCATTTGATTAGGTGTTCAGGAGTCTTATGGCTTGGGGGTAGAAGCTGTTTAGAAGCCTCTTGGACCTAGACTTGGCGCTCTGGTACTGCTTGCCGTGCGGTAGCAGAAAGAACAGTCTATGACTAGGGTGCCTGGAGTCTTTGACAATTTTTAGGGCCTTCCTCTGACACCGCCTGGTATAGAGGTCCTGGATGGCAGGAAGCTTGGCCCCAGTGACGTACTGGGCCGTTCGCACTACCCTGTGTAGTGCCTTGCGGTCGGAGGCCGAGTTTCCATACCAGGCAGTGATGCAACCAGTCAGGATGCTCTCGATGGTGCAGCTGTAAAACATTTTGAGGATCTGAGGATCAATGCCAAATCTTTTCAGTCTCCTGTGGGGGAAAAGGTTTTGTCGTGCCCTCTTCACGACTGTCTTGGTGTGCTTGGACCATGTTAGTTTGTTGGTGATGTGGACACCAAGGAACTTGAAGCTCTCAACCTGCTCCACTGCAGCCCCGTCGATGAGAATGGGGGCGTGCTCTGTCATCTTTTTCCTTTAGTCCACAATCATCTCCTTTGTCTTGATCACGTTGAGGGGGAGGTTGTTGTCCTGGCACCACACGGCCAGGTCTCTGACCTCCTCCCTATAGGCTGTCTCGTCGTTGTTGGTGATCAGGCCTACCACTGTTGTGTCATCGGCAAACTTAAAGATGGTGTTGGAGTCGTGCCTGGCCATGCAGTCATGAGTAAACAGGGAGTACAGGAGGGGACTGAGCACGCACCCCAGAGGGGCCCCTGTGTTGAGGATCAGTGGGGCGGGTGTGTTGTTACCTACACTTACCACCTGGGGGCGGCCCGTCAGGAGGTCCAGGATCCAGTTGCAGAGGTGTTTAGTCCCAGGGTCCTTAGCTTATTGATGACCTTTGAGGGCACTATGGTGTTGAACGCTGAGCTGTAGTCAATGAATAGCATTCTCACATAGGTGTTCCTTTTGTCCAGGTGGGAAAGGGCAGTGTTCAGTGCTATAGAGATTGCGTCATCTGTGGATCTGTTGGGCGGTATAAAAATTGGAGTGGGTCTAGGGTTTCTGGGATAATGGTGTTGATGTGAGCCATGACCAGCCTTTCGAAGCACTTAATGGCTACAGCCGTGAGTGCTACGGGTCGGTAGCAGCTACAGTAGGGTCTGTATAGGTTTATCAAATGTCTCTTTTTTTTTAAACGCCAACATAAGCTGATCCTAGATCTGTGCTAGACCTGTGCCTATAGGTTACAAAATATGTGGCTATAGGTTATTCGATCTGTGCCTATTGGTTAACTTCTACACGGAACATTAGGGAGGAGGACAGAGGGGAGGGGTTAAGACGAGGGTGTGTTGTGGTGACACTCACAGGGGCAGATGCATTCTTCACTGTCACACTGGGTGTGGTGGCTCGCAGGGCTCCACTCACACCATGGTAATACTTGAAGCATATCTTAGTCTCCGCTGCAGGAGAGAGGGAAAGAAACAGAGAGAGAGAGAGAGAGATTTTAACTTTAAGTGCCCTTTTCTTGACACATTTCAATGAATGGCGACCAATTGTTCCGTCAGACGACACTTTTGACTAAAATAGTCACATCCAGTGAGCGTGTCAAAATCAAGAGAGAGAGTGAGACATACTGAAAGAGAGAGAAAGAGGGAGTGAGAATAAGGGATAACAAGAGAGAGAGAGAGAGAGAGAGAGAGAGAGAGAGAGAGAGAGAGAGAGAGAGAGAGAGAGAGAGAGAGAGAGAGAGAGAGAGAGAGAGAGAGAGAGAGAGAGAGAGAGAGAGAGAGAGAGAGAGAGAGAGAGAGAGAGAGAGAAGGTGAGATTAAGGTCACATCACTACAAAGTCATTTTTTTCCCTTCCCGTGACCCACTGGATTAGATGGAGGGATGGATTGGACAGAGGGATGGATTGGACAGAGGGATGGATGGATGGAGGGAATAGAGAATAGTAGTGACAGAGACGACGGCAGGCTTCCTGACAGGATGATCCAACCCTAATCCCTTTGTTGACATCATCATCAGGTTGGTGGAGGAGTAAGGCAGAGATGGAGCACTACAGTTCATCATTGTTGTGCGACAGACTATAATCCACTGTATCCAATGAGGGATGTCAATCACTTCAACATCATTGTATTTTTTTAACTGTTCATTTTCCTCTAAATTGTACTGCTATCATTGCGATACAGCCAGTGTAGGTTAAAGAGGCGTCGGCTGACATAATAGGAGAATAAATCAATTTAGGATAGGCATGTGCATTCTTGTCTATTGTGTGTGTGTGTGTGTGTGAGAGAGAGAGAGAGAGAGAGAGAGAAAGAGGGAGAGAGAGAGAGAGAAAGAGGGAGAGACAGAGAGACAGAGAGACAGAGAGACAGAGAGACAGAGAGAGAGAGACAGAGAGATAGAATCATGCTCTAGGGAACACACATTGTGATGACAAAGAGGTGGGTGGTGGCAGTGTTCACGAGAGGAGAGTCCCAGGTGAATTTGTGCTGCCAAATCCGTCTCCTTATGCAGTTACTACACATGTTCTAAAAACAGAAAATCAGAGCTGAGCAAAAAAAATAGCAACCAGAAAAGACCCACTTTCTGAACGCTCTACTTGACTTCCCCTGTGTGTGTGTGTGTGTGTGTGTGTGTGTGTGTGTGTGTCTCAGTCTGAAAACAGCTCACACCTGCTCCTCTGTCACCTAACTAATAGGGTACCATTTCACTCTGTAACACATTCCATTTATATCCAAGGGAGGCTCTAACGAAAAATCACTATCTGCTTGTCACACAAAAATGGGCTCCCCTTATTTAAGCATTCCTAGCACAGTCATTGGGCTCTGCCACCACAGGGGAGTGTCAGGCTTTTCCACAGGGAACCTGAGGATATCTCTCTCTAGGCTTGGGCTTTCTGCAGCCTCGGCAGTAGATAAGGTGGTTTGTTTGGACTGATCCTGAGTCCCAGCCACAGATCAGGCAGGCTGCCATGTGAGCAGCAGACATTCGTCCTGCTAGTTGTCATATCCCTGTCGGAGATGAATAGCAAGGGAGAGAGAAATCAATACATCCGTCCTGGTCGGCGGTGGCAGGTTTGAGAATGAGATATGGACAGAAATGTGGATAATGGGACATATTTTGCATAATCGCAAAAAAGGTTATTTAAAAAAAAAACTCTCCCTGGCTGACAAATTGGTGGTGAAATTGTCAGAAAGTTCCCGACATCTGGAGGAGAGAGTGGGTATTTGAGTCTGACTCACTGTGATTTCTGCAGCCCTCGGAAACATCAGTGCCTGCCTGTAGCCTGATGCACCATTTTAATTAGTATAAATAAAGTATCACCTTATGGTATAATTCTAACAGCTTGCGACATCCAAGAGATAAATACTAACATTTTGCTTAGGCCAGTAAACATCCAATGTAGTCTAAATACTTATGACAAAACAACACAGAGGGGTTGAAACGAGCTATCAACTCTCCTACAGATAAACAACATGCTCTACACACAGGACGTGTTACAATGCTGAACTTCAAATCTCACACATAGTGATAAAACAACAGGAGCAGTCTCAGAATATCTGCTACCAGTTGACCTGTCGACATTTAAAATGTGATTTTAAAGGAGATAGGTATACTTACAATCTGCAAAGTAGGAGCTGGTATCGATCTTCCACACAATCTGGCCCTTGTGGGAGCCGTTCACTCCCCGGTTCTTATAGTCCAGAAAGTTCTCCGACAGTCCCTCATCTAAATGAACAGGAACATCATACACAATGTAACAGTATATATTGTAGCTTCTATATTATTTTGCATGCTCACTGTAATCAAAGGTTACTGTGAACTTGACAAATGTCAGTGGGGAAAAGGTATAAACCTCCCACTGGACACACACTGGTTGAATCAACATTGTTTCCATGTCATTTCAATGAAATTACGTTGAACCAACGTGTACTAGACGTTGAATTGACGTCTGTGCCCACTGGGATTAGTCTGACGGGCAAAGTTTGGACAATCATTCTGATGTTTGGAACTGGTGTAGACTTGACTCTTGCCATTGACTCATCAGAAGCTCCACCCACCTATGAGGTACATGCCGATCCAGTCCCCGGCGTCCACCTCCTCCTTGATGTCCCAGCAGATGAGCATGTCCTGGGACTGGCCGATGGCGTAGTGGGAGGTGCTGACGGTCAGCGTTGAGCGGCTGTCCGAGGTGACCAGGTCAGCATCGCTAGTAGAGCGGGGCTGCAGCGCCAGGGCGGTGGCGTGGTCGTGCCGGGGCCCACCGTTGGGGTACTGCTCGGGGCTGTAGCTGTAACGCGCCCCAGCGTCCTTGCAGCGCCGCCGACTCTGGGCGCTCCGCGATGGCGACGCCATGGCGGCCAGGCCCAGGAACCTGTTCTGGTACAAGTTCTGGAGGGAGGTACAACACACACACTACTGGGTAATGTAATTACCGGAAGATGTGTTGGATGTTTCATGTACGAGATAATACAGCTACCCTGTCAGATGTAAGTCCAGCAACTTTAAATAGTGAAGTAAATTAGGGACATTGTTGCAGGACTACATAGATTACATTCTGACTGGGGTACATTTTCTGTTAAAAAAAAAGAAGTAAAATGATCCATCATATTGGACAGATATACAACGTCACTGATACCATCCCTTCACAGTGTGACTACATAGAGTATACATAGTGAAAATATTTCTGCCAGTACCAGCTTTGAGATGGGTGTGTTGAGATTGTAGGGCACTTTGCACTACCCATTGCCAATCTGCTTAGACATCGAAGCTCTTTCGCGTGGCATTAAAAGACAGATAAGAGCAAATGTAAACACAAGTGAATGCTCCTCGCTCAATCAGAAGATTCAGAGCCGTTCCACCCAGCGGCAGTTGCAGCCATTTGGCACTCCGTTCCACATCACCATAAACATGGAGGTTGTTAACTGTTAGCAGCAGGACAATCACAGTAATTCATAGGAGCTGGCAGAAACATTTGGGCAAACACACTCATTTGTAATGGACGCTAACGATGTGTGGGAAGAGTGTGGGGGAATGGGTTCCACTGATGGAAATGTTAATCTGATGGTAGAGCCATGAAGTGCAATCTGGGTCTTGTTCAGTAGGGAGTGAACATTATGAATTGTTTTTAAACTGGGAGGTGTTAGTAAAACTTGTCCCATGACAACACAGATTTTTCCGTTACTGTTGCAAAACGTTTTAGTGCAGTTTGCCCCACTGAACACTGCCCTGGTGTTGTAGGTTGTTAGGGGTTGTCCACCACAAATTAGTAAGTGAATGGTCTGTCATCCAGCCCACCAAGGTCAAGGTGGGGAGGTGTACACACTGTATACATTCCATTCTAACGAGCAACCATTACAGGTGCATTCTTTTGCTGAAGGTTGTGACTGATTACATGATGAATATGGATCCTAAAATGATGACCTTGGTTTGGTAAGGTTTAGTTTAAATGGGTCTTTTCCCCATTGGATGTGGGTTTGGTGCATTATAGTGATGAAGGCCTAAAATTGGAAGAAGATAGGGAAAACAATATAATCCAGTCTGATGTGTCTTTGCATCGTCAAAGCCAGCTCCTCCTAAGGAAGCGTTCACATCCTTGCACAGTGAGTGCAATGATGAACGAGGCTACGTTTGCCTGTGTGTGTTTTGATCACACAAACCCCCCACACTCCCCAGAGATCCTTATCTTTTACATGCAGAACATCAATATAGGTATCTGGCCTAAGGGCACCCACAGACACAATCCTCATAGTAAACAGCCTGGAGTGAACAATCCATGGTGTAGCCTACATGCAGTGACAACATAAAAAGTCCTATCTGTGTGTTGGAAAGCAGCCCTCCCACAGTAGAAGAGGTATTGACAGACAGCTCTGCCTCTAGAGACACCTGGCAGTCTAACTCCACTACGAAAGAACAGCCCAACTTCTCAGTGAGATTACCATCACCTTACTCAGCTTTAGGCTGGTTTACTCCAACACATCTTCAGTGAAAAGGCCTGATCCTTGCTAACACTGAACAGCGTACTTGGTTCTCTAGTTTTAGTTTAGAGTCATTCAGAATGCAAGCAATGGGTAGGGTCAGTTAGGGCCAACTGTAGGCCAATTAGTCTGTTTAATAGTGATACCAAAACATCACTGCACATCTCGTACTGTATGCTGTCATTCTTACATTTGGTGGGGGGTTGTTTGTAGGTTAGTTAGTTGGTTTAGGTCATTGTCTGTCCATTTCAATGCTTGGAGTTGAGCACCTTTCCCATCTAAGCACAGCCAGGGGTAAGACCCCAAGAAGAGGCATCAATTGGCATTGGACACTGGACCTGGGTACTTTAGTTGTAACACCATATGAGACACCGCTAGAAACACAAACACATTGAGTGAAGACACCACAGACGGACCACGATGCTGCTATGGAGCGCAGCATGGTAGGTGTGATGGCTGATGGGTAATGGTGACGGCACAGAGCGAGGAGGACACTGACCTTAACACTACACAGGTTCAGCAGCATTATGTGTCGTCAACTCAAAGCACATCAAATCCTGAGGAAAAGGTCATGGGATTATTTAGCATGGAAAGCAACAGAGCGCAATCACAGTTTATATGATTGACTATATGATTGATTACGTGATTAAATGGTATTTTCTGTAGCATATCCCTAAATAACTGTGTTTCTATCACTGTAGGGTTACTACAGTACATAGTACATAGTAGCTGTGAACTGGTGGGTAGGGACGCCACTTCTCTTTCAAAACATAAACATACAATAAGTAGCCATTTAAAACTGGATTATACAGATCAGATGTGTGAAAACGTGAACACTTATATACTGTATAACAGAGATTCAGTTATGGGTGGGGGGGAATCGTTACAATATTGGGATATTATTTTTGACGATATAGGCTATCGTATCCTTTTTACAATATTGCAATATAATTTAAGTATTTTTTCTTCATAGCCTGTTCTCCATCTTTTTAAATAGGGGGCCAATTTATTTTAAGCCCTTTTATTTCCATGACTGATCAAAACTCATGGCTCTCTCTCGTCCCTCTGCTAGCAGATTTATGGGGAGCAATACAGTATGTTTGGAACATCGACTCGCAATAAAATCACAATATTGATATATAGAATCGTGAGAATTGCAATACATATCGTATCGCCACCTAAGTACCGTGATCATTTCATATCAAGAGGTCCCTGGCAATGCCCAGCCCTATCATAAATGCGTAAAATACTGGAAATAGCATAAACTGGAGATGCTAGTGGCATGAGAAAGCGAGCAGTAGCTCAGGAGTTTTCATACTTCATCAGACAAAATATGAATCATTGAGACACAGAGCATTATGACAGAGACAGACAAACACACACAGATCAAGGACATACTGACCATGTTAAAACAGACAGACAGAAAAAGACAGGAAGAACCAGAGACAGAAGCAGAGACGTAGACGCAGATGCAAAGAAACAGATGCGATAATAAACAGGACAACAAGAGCGTAGATCCTTCGCATATAGCCTAGAATCTATACGGCAGCAAATACATTGCTTCAAGTACATCAAAAGACAGACAACCCCATGTGCATTTGCTGATGACCACAGGACAGTTAAGTAAACACTAAACCTGCAGAAGAAAGTTAGACAAAACAACCAGGGCTGTCGTTCTCTTGGTATCTCTTCCTTCTATCTCTCTGCCTCTTCCTAAAAATCTCTCTCTCTCTAATCTCTCCAAAATATTCAATCTTCTCTCCTCCTGAACAGAACACTGGCTTTTATATAGCTTCAGGAGTCTAATTGGATACAGCTGCATCTTGACGAGGGGGCGGGGTCAGCTCTCTAATCATCCATTAGCCATTGAGTCGACCAATCAGCTGGTTGGGGAGGCTTCCAGGAAGCCATCTCCTGAAACACACACACTCAAATACAACACAGAAACTGGGGAACGTAACACAGCGCTTAAGTGAATTAAACAGCATATGAGATGCACGGCTCATCGGGTTTCAAATGTTATTTGTGCTAAGTGGAGCTAAGCACGTTTCTATTCTCTTCTGGAGGAGCCGGGGCGCTCTCGTCAGCATTGATCGTTCAGTAACAAGGCTAATGGAGTCGGACAACAGCCGAGAGAGAGAGGTGGAGAGATATCCTTCCGCCGTTGCTAGTGTGGGACTACTGGTGGTGAATTCCCCTGATCTCCAGGAAACCACCTGATAGGCAGACAGAAACACTTCACTTAGCCTACATTCAGCATAAAACATGGTATTCTAGCTTCACCTACACATCAGTGAAATACAGAAATCTCTTTTTATTTGTCACATGCTTCGTAAACAACAGGTGTAGACTAACAGTGAAATGCTTACTTACAGGCCCTTCCCAACAATGCAGAGAGAAAAATAGCACAAGGAATAAATACACAATGAGTACCAATAACTTGGCTATATACACGGGGTACCAGTACCGAGTCCATGTACAGAGGTAATTGAGGTAGATATGTACATATAGGTAGGGGTAAAGTGACTAGGCAAAAGGATAGATAATAAACAATATCTGCAGCGTACGCGGTGAGTCAAAAGTGTTTGTGCAAAAGGGGTCAATGCAGATAGTCCGGGTACCTATTTAGTTAACGAATTAGCAGTCTTATGGCTTGGGGGTAGACGCTGTTCAGGGTCCTGTTGGTTCCATCGGTAATGCTTGCCATGCGGTGGCAGAGAAAACAGTCTATGACTCGGGTGGCTGGAGTCTTCGGTTAAGAGCGTTGGGCCAGTAACTGAAAGGTCGCTGGTTCGAAACCATGAGCCGACTAGGTGAAAAACTGTCCATGTGTCCTTGAGCAAGGCACTTCACCTTAATTGCTCCTTTAAGTCGCTCTGTATAAGAGCATCTGCTAAATGACTTAAATGTAAAAAATGCTGAATAAAAAGATATAGGGTCTTGTCTTAGGATGTATACATATAATGAGTGTGTAGAGGCTTTTCTGTATAGTGCAACAGTGCAGCAAGGACGTGATAGGCTGTAACCGGGCAAGAGGTCACAGTTGAATTGTACTGTCGAAGGAGACACGGATCACATGAGCGCACCAGGGTACAGGGTTCCCCACTCACAGGCTGACACTTTAGGCGGGAATCCAATGAGACACTGCTGGGTGAATCTCAATAGTATTTCCTCTCTCCTTGACTCTTTCTCAACATTGTCATAAGCAAGCGAGGAGAGCAATGGAGGTTCCTCTCCTCAGATGTTCTCCTCGCCTCCCCATGACAATTTTGAGGAGGTTGAGAGAGGGAAGGAAGAGAGGACTGCTGAAGAGGACTTAGAGGAGGGACTCCACTCACTGCCTCCCTCCTTTGAGACAGCACACAGAATCACAACAGTAGGTCCACACTTTAACATTCACACCCAGCACTGTGTGAGTATTAATCCCACTCTGACAATTCATTGGAGGCGGTTAATGCTAAACTCCATTACAGATTACACAACACACTGCCGTGCATTCTCATCATGGGAGATCCATGCACCCAGTGTTATTCCCATGCCGTGTCAGGTCTAAAGCCCTGTGGACCTCATTAGATAGATAACACATCCAGCAGTGCGCTGTGTCTCGGTGGGTTTAACAGGGTACCACATCTCCAGAGGGAAGACATGGCTTTCATTTCTACCAGGGCTGCTTCCTGCCTGACACTGGCATAATTAGCCCATATAATTACATTTGAGAAAGAGTCATCTGAATTCCGTTCACATACAGACGGAATAGCTGTTGTTTTATGGGGCTGACACTTACTCTTTATCTATCTAGGTTCACCCTCAACAACATCTCGGATAGCCTCGTGGTTAATTGCCCCTGACTTATCCACACAGATAATGGTAATCTTCCCACGCTCTTTCTTCAAATGTTAATAGAAAGGAATGGGAAGATACTGTAAGAGGCTTCGGTCTTTTTCCTACTCAGCCATGAGAGTAGAGTTCAGAACAGGGATGGGCAACTATGATGGAGGTTTGACTCGTTGGTCTCTTTGTTTTGATTCAAATAAAGCGCTATGTTCATCTGTACAAGTACAGTATTTGCATACATACACAGCACAAGGCCGTATATGTGGATTTATGGACTTGAAGCATGTTACTATATCTGTCGGAGAAGGCATGCAACACTATCAGAGCAGGGAAACAGAGTACATCTACTCTTTCTGCTCTACCTCTTTTCACATAAGAGACAACTGGAAATGTTCCTACGATAGCCATTTTTGTACGATATCTATTGCTAGACGGTTTTAACACACAATCCCAACCTGTATTAAACGCTACTGAGAAGTGACTCTCTCTATGCATGTCAGGTTGACTGTTCACATTCACCATCCTCCTAACATTGTGATGACTCAAGGCAGCTCTACAAGTTGCTGCTGTCTTCCTGCCATGGTGTTAATAATCCCCAAGATGGCTGCCCCATGCAGAGTCTCTTCCTCATTGAGGTAGGTACTGTAGGTCTGTGTGCTTTCATTGACTCATTGTCAAGGGTTTACGTCATTCTACCCTCACAGCAAAAAGATGGCCGTGTGAGATTGTGCTATAGCCTATATTTTCCAATGAAGAGCTGAGGAAGTCTCATGTGAAAATGGTTTCACTCTAACCAACTTCCCTCTGACGTCAATCCAACATATTCCCATCTGCATGAAATACATCTGTTCTCAATTGAAGTGAAAAGTGTTTCCCCTGGGTTAATAAAGGATGGCATACTGTAGGTTGACTCTGACAGTTCTTCCCCAGTCATTTTCTGCGTTAAACATATTGAAGGCCCAGTGGGCAGCGGACCAAAAACAAAAGTTCCTTGTCTGAACAGGCTTTTCAAGTCTATGAAGCGTAGCATTTCAACTCCTTTCTATATGGGTCAGCTTTTGTCTAAGAGAGTATTTTATACATTGCCTCTGGCTTGTTCTATGTTTCAACATCATACACAAACAAGCAGATTTATTTTCATCTACACAGTATTTACATCTCAGACTGATGGCTCGACCAAACAACAACTGGATACAGCCTGTACACAGGCCCCATTGATTTACAGATGTCGGATTTGGATAAACAATTATACATTGGGCAGCAGCTTGATATAAGCCAAATCAATGCCTCTAAATCATTGTACTAGCTAGAAAGAGTATGTTTTGTGACCTTAACAGAAATCACTCGGCGTTATTGGAAAACCCTAAGATTATGGCCAGATTTCCAATGAAGTAGAGTCTGTTCTTTGGTTCTATATGGACAGAATTAAATCAGCAACCTATGCACCAATAAGACTGTTCTGAAACATTTATAAAGTGTCAAATCCATCCAAATGTGTTGGTCCCAGGCCTGTTCCTAACTAAACCAATCAGATTTGAAATCAGGGTACAAGTTAGCGAAGGACAGGTCCTGGGGGTGATTATTAGAGGTACTGTCTTTTCCTCAAAGCCACCTTCAGACATTTACTGACAGCCGTCTCCACACCAACAACCTCGAAACCTAATTTAGAAACCAAAGCCCCTGCACTACTTATTAGCTCATCATGTGGTCGATGTATTCAGAGCAATTCTTGGCCACCACTGTATGTATGGACTAGTGGTTTAGCCTAGGCCATAAAAAGACTGAACACTCCTTGATGCTCTACACAGGCAGAACCGACCAGTGTCAAAATGTTCCCATTCACTGCATTTCACATCTTTTTGCACTAGAACTGTAACGTGTACACTGAGCATACCAAACATCAGGAACACCTTCCTAATATTGAGTTGCACCCACCCCCCTCCTTTTGCCCTCAGAACAGCCTCAATTCGTCAGGGTATGGACTCTACAAGGTGTCGAAAGCGTTCCACAGGGATGCTGGCCCATGTTGACTCCAATGCTCCCCACAGTTGTGTTAAGTTGGCTGGCTGTTCTTTGGGTGGTGGACCATTCTTGATACACACGGGAAACTGCTGAGCATGAAAAAACCAGCAGCGTTGCAGTTCTTGACACAAACCGATGCGCCTGGCACCTACTACCATATCCCGTTCAAAGGCACTTAAATCTTTTGTCTTGCCCATTCACCCTCTGAATGGCACACAAACACAATCCATGTCTCAATTGTCTCAAGGCTTAAAAATCCTTCTTCAACCTGTCTCCTCTCCTTCATCTACACTGATTGAAGTGGATTTAACAAGTGACATCAGTAAGGGATCATAGCTTTCACCTAGATTGACCTGGTCAGTCTATGTCATGGAAAGAGCTGGTGTCCTTAATCTTTGTCTCATATTAGAAGGGTTATCCCTTCCCAGACTCTACCCTCAGAGAGACTTCTGAAGTAGTTAATGGTGAGTCAATACACATTTTAACTCTCAGCTTGACTCAGGCTTCCTATGGTATGAGGTTATGTGAAAGGGGGATACCAAGTCAGTTGTACAACTGAATGCATTCAACTGAAATGTGTCTTCCGCACTTAACCCAACCCCTCTGAATCAGAGAGGTGCGGGGGGCTGCCTTAATCGACATTCACGTCTTTAGCGCCCGGGGAACAGTGTGTTAACTGCCTTCCTCAGTCCCTGGTTCGAATCCAGGCTGTATCACATCCGGCCGTGATTGGGAGTCCCATAGGGCGGCGCACAATTGGCCCAGCGTCGTCCGGGTTTTGCCGGGGTAGGCCATCATTGTAAATAAGAATTTGTTCTTAACTGATGTAACAGTTTAACTTTATACCGTCCCCTCGCCCATACCCGGGCGCGAACCAGGGACCCTCTGCACACATCAACAACTGACACCCACGAAGCGTCGTTACCCATCGCTCCACAAAAGCCGCGGCCCTTGCAGAGCAAGGGGCAACACTAGTTCTAGGTTTCAGAGCAAGTGACGTAACTGATTGAAACGCTATTAGCGCGTACCCGCTAACTAGCTAGCCATTTCACATCCGTTACACTCACCCCCCTTTCCGCAGCAACCAGTGATCCGGGTCAACAGCATCAATGTAACAGTATATCTTTAGACCGTCCCCTCGCCCCGACACGGGCGTGAACCAGGGACCTTCTGCACACATCAACAACGGTCACCCACGAAGCATCGTTACCCATCGCTCCACAAAGGCCGCGGCCCTTGCAAAGCAAGGGGCAACACTAGTTCTAGGTTTCAGAGCAAGTGACGTAACTGATTGAAATGCTATTAGCGCGTACCCGCTAACTAGCTAGCCATTTCACATCCGTTACACTGACTTGCCTAGTTAAAATAAGTAACCTTTTTTTAAAGAAAAAAATATATCACCGCATATTGGCTTTGCTTGAATTGCCCTGCCAATGCATTGTTGTTCAGACAATTAAAAAAAAATGTTTTCACATTTTGAGGTAGGCTATATGATCACACCGGTAATAGATCCGTTGTATTACATGTGAGACACAGCTAAGTGAGCAAACATTTACATTATTTTATTTTTATTTTACTGGGCTGATGGTGCATGCATCTGATGGACAGTCTCAGCGGAAGGAGAGAGCAGCAGACTGAGGGTCCGCCTCTCAGTGTCCCCCCACTCTCCCTTTCCTCCACTGACACTGACCGAAAAGGGAACTCCTATGAACAGAGAAAGTGAAATATTCCTTGATATTAAAAAAGATCCTAGCCGCTAATAATAACGCAAGCCTTTGAAATCTCACAGTATCAACTTTGCTGTAGCTTTTTTCTACGCCTGCTACATTACTGCAGACACGGTAATCTGAGCCATCCCATTGGCCAGCAGGAGGCCTATAGTACACTTGATTTCCTCTCCGGGCCTGCAAGGGAAGGTACCTTTAGACACATGAAATGGTTCAAAATCGGAACACTTCACCTACCCGGCGAGCAGGTGTAGCTGAATTGGGTGCATCTACCGGCAACAGTGCGAGACTAATAAAAAAAATTGGAACGCAAGGCTTTATCGTTGTGTTTTTTACAGATATATTTGGCGATTGACTAGAAATGCCTTTGAGATCGACCAGTCATGATCGACCGGTTGGTGACCACTGCTGTGTAGTGTCAGCTCAGCACATGAAGAGAAGGGTAAAAAAACACATTTTGTTTTATGCTAGTAATAATGTACTGTAACTGTAGGGTCTCTTGCTATTTTTTAGCTTGGCAATGACTTTTGTTTGAGAGGGGCAACACCTAGGTCCTAGGGTGTGGTATGCTACAATAAGTGAAAATCTATGTACACTTGACAGATTACTGATGAAACCCTATTAGAACCACCTATCCATCATTAAGTAAAGCCTGATGACAGAGGGCACTTCAAATAAGCCCTAGTTGCCTGTCAAGGGAGCTTCAGAGGTAGGCTAAACCTCTAATATGAGTTCCATTTCTGCGTGTCTGTCCGCATCACACTCAACCTGCTCTAGTCTATGAGCCAGGTCAGTTACAGCTGAGTCATCAGTAGCCACATTAAAACCAGTTCAGCCACTATCTCTTGACACATTTCACCAGTGTTAAGGTGCATCTAGTCCAGTCAGTGGAGTGAAGGAGGCAGGCTGGGGTTGGCGTGACATTGACAGTCACGTCTGACTGGTTCGGGTCAACGGGAAGAGAAGGGACACTGGGAGAGTGGCACATCCCTACTGGGTCAGACACTGTCAGGTTGATTACACTGGGCTGTTCAGTCTGTGTATCCAAATAAGCCAGAGAGCAAACCACCTTCCGGTGTGCTGTTGTCTAGTATTTACGGTCTCTCTGTCTGTGAAAAGGAAGATGGAATCGAAGACAACACAGAAATGAGACATTTAGGGTTCCATCAGCTGTTGGCTCATATTAATAACTAATGGGAGCTTAATTTACTGAAAAGTGAGCTTTTGTTTGTCACCACAACACTTTTATCGACTAGAGCTACTGTATCTACTTTAGACTGCTTCATCAAATGCTAAGTGACTGACAACTTTGATGAGTTTGGGATAAGGTTGTAACATGGTTACAGCAACAACAAGAACAAAAGTAAACAACATCTGCAGAGTATGTGTCAGCTACACAGATTCTAAATAGCCAATCCAGGAAATGAACACTGTGTAGTGACAGTCCCAATGTCAACTGGGCACTTCTGGCTAAATCCCACTTTCAGTAGCCTACAATGAATTCCGTAGCCTACAGTGAATGAATAATACAATATTTCAGAGCATGTTCCATCAAATGATATTTACCTTCAGTATTGTCATGAAAGTAAGATCACAACTAGAATCGGTTTGATTATTTCGTGGGGGCATATTATCTCCATTTGGTAGAGGGGACAAAAAACATGTTGTTGTTGTCAACAAACTATACCTGTGAGTGTGGCCCAGTAAACGTGAATGACTGGGGTCTTTTTCAAAGAGAGGATTATGAGGGGAGTCCCACACAAAGGAATAGGGGACCGCCTTGCGTGCTGCCAGAATAACACTCCGGCGGATGCTGTGACATCGAATGAGAAAGTGACATTGACTAAATCCAGATATGCACTGTTTTTGTCACACTGTCAGTAGATTGCCGCAACACATATTCTATCAGTATTATGAGCGAAGTACATCCCAATAAATTCGCCTGCTATGCAATGTATCCAGTTAGAGCGATGCATCAACAAAAGAACGACAACGCGACATACCTGGGATAAAATAACTTGTCGGTGAATCATACTCCAATTGCGAGCAATAAATCCCAAACGTGACTATCAAGTCGAGCGGTGGATTTCACAGAAATCCATGTTTAAAACGTAGAAATTGAAGCCCAAACGTCCCGGCTGATGTCGACGCATGAGTAGAGCATATTCCCATCCGATAGCTCGTCTCTGGGTACCAAGCGGCAGTACCAATCACAAGCTGTCTCCTCACATGCGCTACTTTGCCTCCGCCTCTCTGCTGCTGCCCCCCCCCCCCCCCCCCCCCCCCCCCCCACCACCACATCCACTTTACTACAGGACCAAACCGAAAGTGTCAGATGAGCTGATGCCATGCACAAATGTCGGGGATATTCGGAGGAAATGCCTGCTAAATCGAGGCACCAGCCTTTTCCCGAACCATCACACGTAATGCAATACTATTCCCTGGTAAGGTTGGCAATAAACGTTTAAATGGAACACGAAATGCAGGTTGAATTACTGTATAATATCACATCAACTACCATAAATGCAGGGTTCAAATTCCACGTGAGTATCATCTTATTGATCCTGGGTGACTACCTTTTCCTTGCATTAGATGTAATTGATGTGTAGGGTACATTTTATCAGGATAATACAGATTTGTTGTCTGCGTATAGGCTAGTAAACTGTAGCTAATACAATAACGTCTAAAATGGGGAAATACTATTATAGCCATACTCATAACATTACAAGGATGGACTATTTACAACACATGACATGGTGTTACAATTTTTTAAATATATATTATACTGAACAAAAATCTAAATGTAACATGCAATCATTTTAAAGATGTTACTCTAGTTACAGTACATATAAGGAAATAAGTCAATTTAAATAAATTCATTAGGCCCTAATCTATGGATTTCACATGACTGGGCTGAGGCGCAGCCATGGGTGGACCTGGGAGGGCATAGGCCCACCCACTGGGTAGCCAGGCCCAGCCAATTAGATTGAGTTTTTCCCCACAAACGGCTTTATTACAGACATAAATACTCCTCAGTTTCATCAGCTGTCCGGGTGGGTGGTCTCAGACGATCCCGCAGGTGAAGAAGCCAGATGTGGCGGTCCTGGGCTGCTGTGGTTACACGTGGTCAGCGGTTGTGAGGACGGTTGGACGCATTGCCAAATTCTCTAAAATGACGTTGGAGGCGGCTTATGGTAGAGAAATTAACATTCAGTTCTCTAGCAACAGCTCTGGTGGACATTTCTGCAGTCAACATGCCAATTGCACGCTCAATAAAATATGTAGACATCTGTGGCATTGTGTTGTGTGACAAAACTGCACATTTTAGAGTGGCCTTTTATTGTCCCCAGCACAAGATGCACCTGTATAATGATCATGCTGTTTAATCAGTTTATTGATATGCCACACCTGTCAGATGGATGGATTATCTTGGCGAATGAGAAATGCTCACTAACAGGGTTGTAAACAAAATTGTACTCAAAATTTGAGACAAATAAGCTTTTTGTGTGTATGGAACATTTCTTGGATCTTTTATTTCAGCCTATGAAACATGGGACCAACACTTTACATGTTGCGTTTGTATTTCTATTCAGTATATATATATATACTAGCGTTCAAAGGTTTGGGGTCACTTAGAAATGTCCTTGTTTTTGAAAGAAAAGCACATTGTTTTGTCCATTAAAATAACATCAAATTGATCAGAAATACAGTGTAGACATTGTTAATGTTGTAAATGACTATTGTAGCTGGAAACCGCTAATTTTTTTATGGAATATCTACATAGGCCCATTATCAGCAACCATCATTCCTGTGTTCCAATGGCACATTGTGTTAGCTAATCTAAGTTTCTAATTTTAAAAGGCTAATTGATCATTAGAAAACCCTTTTGCAATTATGTTAGCACAGCTGAAAACTGTTGTTCTAATTAAAGAAGCAATAAAACTGGCCTTCTTTAGACTAGTTGAGTATCTGGAGCATCAGCATTTGTGGGTTCGATTACAGGCTCAAAATGTCCAGAAACAAAGACCTTTCTTCTGAAACTCTTCAGTCTATTCTTGTTCTGAGAAATGAAGGCTATTCCATGGGAGAAATTGCCAAGAAACTGAAGATCTCGTACAACACTGTGTACTACTCCCTTCACAGAACAGCGCAAACTGGCTCTAACCAGAATAGAAAGAGGAGGGGGAGGCCCCAGTGCACAACTGAGCCAGAGGACAAGTACATTAGAGGGTCTAGTTTGAGAAACAGACACCTCACAAGTCCTCAACTGGCAGCTTCATTAAATAGTACCCGCAAAACACCAGTCTCAATGTCAACAGTGAAGAGATGACTCCGGGATGCTGGCCTTCTAGGCAGAGTTCCTCTGTCCAGTGTCTGTGTTCTTTTGCCCATCTTAATCTTTTCTTTTGATTAGCCAGTCTGAGATATGGCTTTTTCTTTGCAACTTTGCCTAGAAGGCCAGCACCCCGGAGTCGCCTCTTCACTGTTCATGTTGAGACTGGTGTTTTGCAGGAGTGATGGTTGCTGATAATGGGCCTCTGTACGCCTATGTATATATTCCATACAAAATCTGCCGTTTCCAGCTACAATAGTCATTTACAACATTAACAACGTCTACAGTGTATTTCCGATCAATTTGATGTAATTTTAATGGACAAAAAGTTAGCTTTTCTTTCAAATACAAGGACGTTTCTAAGTGACTCCAAACTTTTGAACGCTAGTATATATATATATAAAATGTGAAGCATTTTGCACTGCATCCTTTTTGTACGAAATATGCTATCTAAATAAAGTTTGATTTGATATGGCAGCCAATTGGTTACTAGCAGCCCAGTCGGTTTAGACTACTCATTAAATAGTGTGCCTCATCCCTCTCCATTTATATGTTTCAGCTTCTGTGATGATATCGGTGAAACAAGGACATTTTACATAACATCTGTGCCTACATACTCCTCATGAATGATTCAATATGGGGGGAAACGAGAGCATGCTTTGCATATCCTTGACACTCAGTTCACCGCCAAGGACGTCGTTGTTGTTTTTTGCCCTGTTTTGTTTTCCTTAGTTGTTTGTTTCTCTCCCTGTCTTAAGCTAATATGTGCATACCCAGTGAGGAATCTTGACTATTTTGTCTCTACAATATTTTAGGTCCGTCCCTTATGCCAGTAGCAAATTAAATCACATCATTACTTCCACACTAGGCTACTAAAACTACCACAGGCTGCCACACACTAGACTACCACAAAACACCACACACTGCTTCACATTAAAACACTACCACTACCTACGACACACAAAAACAAATTACCATAAACTACCACACACAAGTCTACTACACACACTGAAACAAATTACTGAAAACTACTACACACCAAAACCACATAGGCCACTAAAAATGCAAAAAAAAGACCACTCACAAAAAAAACTTTTCCCACATGGTCCAAATTATCACAAACGACCGCACACTAGTCTACTACACACACTACACATTCATCAATAAGTGCATCGATGACGTCGTACCCACAGTGACTGTACGTACAAATCCCAAACAGAACAACATTCACAAAGCCGCTGGGCCAGACGGAATACCAGGACGTGTACTCAAAGCATGTGCGGACCACCTGTCAAGTGTTTTCACTGACATTTTCAACCTCTCCCTGACCGAGTCTGTAATACCTACATGTTTCAAGCAGACCAGCATAGGCCCTGTGCCCAAGGAAGCAAAGGTAACCTGCCTAAATGATTACCGTCCCGTGGCACTCTTCCCGTGGCCATGAAGTGCTTTGAAAGGCTGGTCATGGTGCACATCAACAGCATCCTCCCGGACACCCTAGACCTACTCCAATTCGCATACCGCCCCAACAGATCCACAGATGATGCAATCTCAATCGCACTCCACACTGCCCTTTCTCAACTGGACAAAAGGAACACCTATGTGAGAATGCTGTTCATTGACTACAGCTCAGCGTTCAACAGCATAGTGCCCACAAAGCTCATCACTAAGCTAAGGACTGCGACTAAACACCTCCCTCTGCAACTGGATCCTGGACTTCCTGACGGGCCGCCCCCAGGTGGTAAGAGTAGGCAACAACACGTCTGCCACGCTGATCCTCAACACTGGGGCCCCTCAGGGGTGTGTACTTAGTCCTCTCCTGTATTCCCTGTTCGCCCACGATGGCGTGACTCCAACACCATCATTAAGTTTGCTGACGACACAACAGTGGTAGGCCTGATCACCGACAACGATGAGACAGCCTATAGGGAGGAGGTCAGAGAACTGGCAGTAAGAGGCTAGCTATCAAGATGTCTGTGAAGGAGTAGCCATTCACCTAAATATATTCTAAAGTATTCCAAGTATTTATTCATCACCTTCTGTTTTAAGATCTGCCAGCCTTTTTAGGAGGTTCTCGAGCAGCAACAGTTCATATGGTGTCAGAGGATCAGGTGCAGAAATAGGTGTCATTTATTTTCAGTGCAGATGGAGAAGACTGAATTCAATCAATCAAATGTATTTATTTTTAAATCAGCAGTTGTCACAGTGCTTATGCAGAAACCGAGCCTAAAACCCCAGAAAGCAAGCAATGCAGATGTAGAAGCACAGTGGCTAGGAAAAACTCCCTAGAAAGGCAGAAACCTAGGAAGAAACCTAGACGAACCAGGCTCTGAATGGTGGCCAGTCTTCTTCTGGCTGTGCCTAGTGGAAATTAGAAGAGTACATGGCCATTAAGGCTAGATCGTTCAAATGTTCATAGATGACCAGCAGGGTCAAATAATAATCATGTAATAGTAATAATTTTTTCAATTACATTCAAATCAGCATTGAAAATAGGTGCACGTTTAAGTTTGTTCCACCTGAGCGAGTCTGACCACAAATCAGAAACCAATATGATGACACACCAAATGTGTTTGATGGATCACAGGAAAAGAGCAGGAATAGGCTTTTGTAGGCTACAGTCCAAGCTACGTCTTCCAATGGTGCGACTGCTGTTGGCATCCAAAGATTATCCAACTTGAATAAACGCTTGGAGGTAAGGATGACAGCAGTGGTTTAGTCTACGGCGATACAGATATCACTTGTTATTGATATCTACATAGCGCATTGATGTGAATTACACTGCTGCTCTCTCATTTAACTATTTGCGCCTCACATCCTGCCCAAACCGGAGGTGTCGCATGAGCAAGCACTGCAAAATAAATGTACACATAATTGTTATTCAATAATTGCACCCACACTGCTCGCGCGTTCCAACGAGCGTCTGCGTTGCCAGGCGCTAAAACAGAAGTTGCTTCTATTTGTGACACAGAACGCAATGCAAGTCCTGCCTCTCCCATCTCCTTATTGGCTTTTAGAAGCATATACCCACGTGCCAAGCCTATGGAATACCAGTGGGGCTTTTTTTTCTTCAGTAGTGCTCAAAGCATGCCATTCCATGAGCGCAGCATTTATTTTTCAACTCGAATCAATGAGCCCAATCAGTCCTCCATGACAACAAAATAATCATAAACAACAGAGTAGGGCTGGCTAATAAGTCCTTAGGTTTGGGGTCATGCTCAGGTAAAACAATTTGGCTAATCTATACTTCCATATTTCCAAGTCCTATTCTCGAAGATCAAGTGGTATAACATTTATTGGAATGACTGGAATTCTGATAGACTTTGGTTTTTAATGTAACGATATAATTTAATCGTATTGTTATATGTAGTAGAAAGCGCTGAGTTAGAAGAAACCTACATAACCAACCCATAACGGAACATTTAACATCCATCTATGGTAAGCTATGTAAACTTTAACATTGATTTATCCTGCAATAGATGTCGTTCAATTGGTAAAATACATTCTTCTTCTAATGCCTCTTAATGGGAAAATGATCTAAAAGTAACAGAATGTAATCAGATTACGTTACTGACTTTGGGTAATCCAAAAGTTACGTTATTGATTACAATTTTGGACAGGTAACTTGTAACTGTAATAGATTACATTTAGAAAGTAACCTACATTTTTACTGGGCCAAAATAGAATTAGCCTACCCGAATTGAGCAAAAAAGGCAAAACGCCTGGCAGATGTATTAACTAAATGTTGCCTCACCAACAACTGGCCAATGTGGACATGCATGGGGAATAGGGGCATAAAAGGACCTGCCCTCACCTGGCACAAACAATTAGTAGATTCTCAACAGACAGTGAAAATTGGTGTTTCAATTGAACCAAACAAAGGCTAAACATTTCTTTTTACCTCCTTTTCTCCCCAATTTCGTGGTATCCAATAGAGTCTTGTCTCATCGCTGCATCTCCCGTACGTACTTGGGAGAGGCGAAGGTCCTCCGAAAGACATCCAAGCCAAGCCGCACTGCTTCTTGACACATGCCTGCTTAACCCGGAAGCCAGCCGCACCAATGTGTCAGAGGAAATACTGGTGTCAGTGTGCACTGCGCCTGGCCGGCACAGGAGTCACTAAAGTTCAAAGGGACAAGAACATCCTTGCTAGCCAAACCCTCCCCTCACCTGGAGACTGCCCCATGGGTCTCCCAATCACAACAGAGCCTGGATTTGAACCAGGATCTCCAATGGCACAGCAATGCAGTGCCTTAGACCACTGTGCCACTTGGGAGTCCCAGACTCAACATTTCTAAACAAAGTAAATGCTTACGGCTCATGTGCTTTTGGATAATTTATATTTCCTTTCATCGCGGCAAGGCCAATCAAGAGAAAATGTATAATTTTTTTGTTTTCAAGTTTAAAACCATAACAGAAAAAAATTATTTCCCACTTTTCCACTTATTTAAACTTTTGATAACGGTAGGAGACAAAATATGAAAACAAATGGATTGTTCTAAGTACGAACTCATTTATTTTCCTATCATGTTTTCAAACCCGAAATTCCCCAAAACATTTTGTTTTCTTTTTAAGTTGCCGGAAAAGAAAAGCAGTCATTATACTGGTGATGTGGGTGGGGCTAAATCTGTAGTATTGTATGATTGGTCAAACGCATATCCTGTCCAAACCTAGACTTCAAAATAAGAGTTTAGTGTGTGTTGTGTGACAAGCCGTTAGAGAGACTGAGCGGTTTCATTGGTTCTAGGGATATGTACTGTAATGGACTCTCTTGGTTTCTACTTATGGTCTTATGGCAAAGTTTTTTTTGTTTGTTTTAGTATTTTGCAGTGGCTGTTGACTTTCCATTGCCTCCTGCTGCAGCCACAGCTTAGCTTTATGGCCTATCTATAAATATATTATGCTAACGATTCTAAGCTGCAGGGCTATCTCCTTCTAGAATTTTATGCCAATTTCTTTCATTTTAGGCTCAAAATAAGCTCTTATATTCCCTAGGCCATGTTATATTTCACTGTGTTCTGTATTTTTGTGTATTTTCCCTGTTTATGTGTTTTGGAAAGGCAGTATAGTTATTGCATCATCATTTATCCCTACTACGACTTCACATCGCAGGAGAGGAGGCCGCCCGAGGCATTAGACAGCCCGGGTAACCTTGCTCTAACCGCCCCCTCGCCGGTTCCCCTCCCGACCCCTAATGTAGCGTTAAAGTCTGCTTAAATAGAAGATGGGCTTTTAACTAATACTATTACGACTTTTACCTTTTATTGTTAGATGGTTTCTAAGTTTGTTTTAGGCAGTGGAAATATATATAAGGGTTAATAATGCAGGCCTGATTTCATGAACCATTATAGAAGTAAATCATTTCTAACTTAGAACATTTAAAACAGCCAAGAAGCATTTCTTTTTTAGAGGACAGACACAATTAATACATTGACACAGGCCTAGACTTCAAAGGAAAACTCCAAGGTCATGCCCAGCCTTATTCAGCCAGCTTAATGGGCAGTCTCCACTCATTATCACAGGTACGCCTATAGGGGAGCTCCGTGGTGATGAAATGGACAGCGCCTCTGTTCAGTTGGCAATAGTGCCTATAACCTGTCAAAACATGTTTTGACAGGTTATAGGCACAGTTCAATTCACCGATATTGTCCTTTTTGCCTCAGTGGATTGACGTTAACTTTTTTCCACCTAAATGGAAATGGAATAGCATGCTGAAACCTTGGTATTATATCTATGGCTTAAAACAGGTAACCACCTACGCTTGCCAAATGTATATCCTAATCCTTTGCTTTCACTGCTTGGTGGCACAACACAAACTCAACAAACACTCAATTCTTATTTTGGACAGGATATGCATATGGACAATGAGACAGGACTACAGATTTAGCCCCAGCCACATCACCAGTAAGGAGAAATATGAACAATTCCTTATTTTCTCTCATCTTTGTTGTTTTTGGCTATATGTCGGCTGGTTCCAACTAAAAACAAAACAACTTGTTTCTGGTATTATGGATTTTAGGAAACAAAAAGTTAAAGAAATGAATTATATTTTGTCTGCTACGTTAGAAAAACAATGTGGAAACGTGGGAAATCATAGCATTTAGCATTTTACAATTGTTGGCTTTGAAATTGGTAGACTCATTTGTTCTTTCATAATACAAACCATGTTTGATAGGACAGCGATAGAACAGTTAGATGGCAATGTTAGCAAACCATGTTTGTAGCAAACAATTACTCTGTGGTTTGTGTGTGAAAGGAGAGAACTCTGACGATAGCTAAGCTCACAGGCACGTCGTCCCATGATGGCCATTTGGCAATGCAAGTCTGCATTTACGCTGCGTTTACACAGGCAGCCAAATTCTGATATTTATTCATTTTTTCATCTCTGAAAAAGCTCTGATGTGATTGGTTAAAATACCAATTAGTGGAACAAATATCAGAATTTGTCTGCTGTCTAAACGCAGCACGTGTGTTTGTTTCATTAAGTAATTTACAACTCTTGTAGTTTCTTCTAGTAGCTGTTCACCATGCCCAACCACTCCAGTGTGTGTTTGCAAATTCTCTGTCTTCAGCTAGCTCGGTGGATAACTGACACGGCTGATGGTATTGAGGTAATTATCTCACCTACCATTTTAAAATAGGTGTTCCCAAATGTTTGCCTTCTCTTCTATCCAAATCATGTCTTTAGACTTTCTCTACAACTGCCGTTTTAAAACAAACCCGTGCATCTCTTCCACAGAGACATTTTTGAATAGTACATGGAACTTGACTGAGTCAACCATTTAGCCTGTGAATAATGAATCTGTCTTGTTAATGTGTTTTATGTAAGGGGTGGACCACTGATGATGTTCCTGATGATTAATTTATATTGCTCTGACAGAGCAGAGAGAGAGAGAGAGAGAGAGAGAGAGAGAGAGAGAGAGAGAGAGAGAGAGAGAGAGAGAGAGAGGCTCTGGTGTTAACGGACTCCATTTTTGAACATGGGCATGATGAAAAGGAAGTCACTCATCCTTTTGTTCTGATCTTAGAAGCTGTGGCTACCTGGCACATATATTGTTGTTGCTGTAATAATTCATAGGCTTGTACGCTATTGATCATATTGACTTCAGTTTGTAAGTCACAGGTTGTGTGAAAGTCAGATTTTTATGAGGACCGACATCAATATTCTAGTGGATGACATGAAGGCAACAAAAGTCTCTAAATGGATTCTAGGTTCTCATAGACATGATATTTCTCAGTACAACTCTTAACATTCCACAGAGGAGAATTGATTGCTTTATAATGACCTGCCTAGGTTTTAATATCTTTATAAATAAGCCAGGATACTGGATGTTAAAATGCATATTATATGCCTTTGTAGGGGTGATATTCCCATGGCAGTATATTTTGGGATGCTACTGCCCAGTGACAAATAGAGCTGGTTTATACTGACACCTGGTGGTAAGTAATCATTAGAGCCATATTAGGGGCTGTGTATTCACATCAAATACAGTGCCTTCGAGAAGTGTTCAGACCCATTGACTTTTTCCACATTTTGTTACATTGCAGCCTTATTCTAAAATGTATCCAATTGTTTTGTCCCCCCCTTAAATCTACACACAATACCCCATGACAAAGCAAAAACAGGTTTTTGGACATTTTTGCTAATTTATTAAACAAATGTAAAATGTACTTTTACATAAGTATTCAGACCCTTTACTCAGTACTTTGTTGAAGCACCTTTGGCAGTGATTACAGCCTCGAGTCTTCTTGGGTATGACGCTACAAGCTTAGCAACCTGTATTTGGGGAGTTTATCCCATTCTTCTCTGCAGATCCTCTCGAGCTCTGTCAGGTTGGATGGGGAGCGTTGCTGCACAGCTATTTTCAGGTCTCTCCACAGATGATTGAGCGGGTTCAAGTCCGGACTCTGGCTGGGCCACTCAAAGACATTCAGAGACTTGTCCCGAAGCCACTCCTGCATTGTCTTGGCTGTGTGCTTAGGGTCATTGTCCATTTGGAAGGTGAACCTTCGCCCCAGTCTGAGCACTCTGGAAAAGGTTTTCATCAAGGAGCTCTGTACTTTGCTCCGTTCATCTTTGCCTCGATCCTGACTCGTCTCCCATTCCCTGCTGCTAAAACAACATCCCCACAGCATGATAATGCCACCACCATGCTTCACCATAGGGATGGTGCCAGGTTTTCTACAGACACTTGGCATTCAGGCCAAAGAGTTCAATCTTGGTTTCAGCAGACCAGAGAATCATGTTTCTCATGGTCTGAGAGTCTTTAGGTGCCTTTTGTCAAACTCCAAGCAGGCTGGCATGTGCCGTTTACTAAAGAGTGGCTTCTGTCTGGCCACTCTACCATAAAGGCCTGATTGGTGGAGTGCTGCAGAGATGGTTGTCCTTCTGGAAGGTTCTCCCATCTCCATGTAGGAACTCTAGAGCTATGTCAGGGTGACCATCGGATTCTTGGTCACCTCCCTGACCAAGGCCCTTCTCCCCCGATTGCTCAGTTTGGCCAAACGGCCAGCTCTAGGAAGAGTCTTGGTGGTTCCAAACTTCTTCCATTTAACAATGATGGATGCCACTGTGTTCTTGGGGACCTTCAATGCTGCAGAAATGTTTTGGTACCCTTCCCCAGACCGGTGCCTCGACACAATCCTGTCTCGGAGCTCTACTGACAATTCCTTTGACCTCATGGCTTGGTTTTTGCTCTGACATGCACTGTCAACTCTGGGACCTTATCTAGACAGGTGTGTGCCTTTCCAAATCATGTCCAGTCAATTGAATTTACCACAGGTGGATTCCAATCAAGTTGTAGAAACATCTCAAGGATGATCAATGGAAACAGGATGCATCTCAAATTCGAGTCTCATCGCAAAGAGTGTGAATACTTATGTAAATGAGGTATTTCTGTTTTGGGGTATTGTGTGTAGATTTCTGAGAAAAATATAAATATTTAATCAATTTTAGAATAAGGCTGTAACGTAACAAAATGCAGAAAAAGTCAAGGGTTCTGAATACTTTCCGAAGGCGCTGTACATGACTTGTTGACTTAGGCATATATCTATCTGTAGTGATTAAGGTGGGTGAAAAAGGTAGCAGGGCTTGCACCAGCAATGTTGTGGCTACAGGGGAGCACACCTGTTCAATAGCAGTCCAGATCTCTTGGCAGAGTCCGTAGCACACTTGCATGCAGGAAGGCTACACTATAGCTAATGTCTCTCAACCTGTGCACAATCCCAATGCGAACAGAGGAACACCTCCAACATAGGACAGGAAGACATGCAGGGATCCCACTGCTGTCACCAATATAGCGATTGAAGGGGAACATTTGGCATTCAGTTGGTTTATAAAGCACAGTATGTTCCGACCTTGCATTGTCCATCCATTTTGGATGAGAGAACAAAAGGGGATACATTTCCCTGCCCTCTAAAGGGAATTAGTTTGCTTTTATTCTCACACTTTCATTCCTTAACTAAACTGAACAGAAATGACAACTTCCTTCTGGCATAATTTAAGATATATCGTGGCTCCCTAAAATTATAGCTTGTGTTTCTACCCAAACTGTCATATATACTTTAACAAAGACTAAAGTGTTGTAGTTACACATCAAGTGGCCCAATCGCAAGGGCCACTTATTCTGAAGTGGGGCCAATGAAAGCTAACGCCGAGAAGATGGTTCTTATTTGTTCTTCATTGATCCATCCGGAGCATAAAAAATTCCCCTCACACTAGTGTCTGTATCCGCAGCAGTGAACAGAGATGAGACACAGTTTCATCTGCACCGCTGGCATGCAAGCAAATGGACTTGATCCGATGGTGACTTCATGTTGTGTGACTCGAAGTCTGATGCGCTGTATGATGGTAGGGTATGATGATTCGATGGTGGTAGGGTATGATGATCAAATCTCACTTGACTTTTTCTTGTTTTGTTTTCAAGAAGGAAATAAGAGAAATGACATCCCTGGACACTCAGCTCATGAGCAGCAAATAGACTGTGAGACAAGACAAGAGCCCTTGCTGAAAATGGATGAATCAGAATTATTCTGATCCTCTGTTGTTGCCTGCGGTTATTTTCCCCAGATAGAGAGCCTATTGAGAAGCTATGTCCCCCTTCATCTCCTCTTACTTTCTCTCTCTCTATCTTCCCCTCTGTCAAACCCCGGCCGTTAAACTTGTCTAATTGGCGGCGAAAAAGAAGAAACGCTTCTCCGCAATCTATTTATCCTTTAACTGCACATGACATCAAAGTGGGGGAGATTAAGGGGGAGGAACAGATTTGGGAGGCAAGAGTGGCGATGTTTGAAATGAAGAGGGAGGTGTGGGGGCGACCGCATGGGGGAAGAGAAGAGGACGGTGGCACCGTGGACACCCACGCCAAGATGGCCTGGGTCCGGGGGAGACTGACTGGCTGCTCCCCTGGGCCAAGATACTTCCCCATTCACTGGTTTAACTATTGCAGCTGTCTCCTACCCTGCTCTGGGCCTGGCCACTGTCCCAGGGCGCTACCACTAGCGACCACCAGGGGGCAGTATGGCCATTTCTGTGATGACATTCGTTTTTTAAGAAGTATTCAGACTTTTGGCTACAGACTCTCTTGCATTCTCTCTCGCTCTCTTTCTCCTCTCTCCTCATGAAAGTCTCTCTCGCTCTCTTTCTCGTGGCTTTCTCATTGTATGTAATGACGAATGTTTCGTAATAAAACCTGCGGGCGATTTCATCCACTCCTGCTGGACCAGAACAAAGGTCCATGTTTACCTAGAGGGGGGCTGGGGCTGGCACCAGTAGTATTGGCTTCATCTCTATCCAACTCCATTGCATCATCCTCCCTGCATAAATTGAACATCACATATCACCCACCTACTCCTCTAAAGAAGACAAATCAAACTGAATATGGAGGAAGTGAATGTTCCCTGACAAAGTACTTCCGCCGCTGATCAAAGGATGAAACATTTCACCCTCTATTCGTCTCAATGACTTTAGATTTAAATTCCTGCTGCCTGATCTTGAGTGTTTCCACTCAGTGATATAGCAACACTGCACATAATAACAGTGCAGTGAATTATCCTCTTCATGTCTCTCTCTGTCTTTGTGTTCTGACAACCAGGAGAGAGTTGAGACGATAGAGTATGGTACATTCACAAAAATCTTAGGTCAAAGTTCAGGTTGAAATTTGAATATTCATCTAAATGCCCTTCCCTTTGCTAGCTGTTGCCCTTCCCTATTGCACAGTACATGTAGTAGGAAGACTTCCTGGAAATGGAATAGCTAAATGTAAAGCTTGTCGTCTCGTCTTCAACGTCATCCCATACAGTACTCACAGGGCCCTGGCCTGCGTTTCCACATATTCTTTGGTGGCCCTAGCCTGCGTTTTCAAAATGTTTTGTGTGTGGACTTCTTTAATTTCCTCACCTACACGGAGGCAAAAATGGAATGTATTTTCTTTCCCATCAGCCTTCTGTGTGAGGTTTCTCACAGAGCTGCCAGGATTTTTCCTACAGCGTGTCCCCAAGAAGGCCACCACACTGAGAACTAAGGACACCCACCATCCCAGCTAATGAAGGGCCCAAGCCCCCAAAGTGCTTGAGAACAGGGGTACAACTCTTTCTGTGACAAAGGACAAGAGCTGACAACCTTTTGTGTGTCTGCTACTGCAAAGCTTGTGTTATGCTCCTCCTCGGCAGCCATTCTGCATTCCTTTTGCCCCACATTGCTATGACGCGTTCTCGCGCTCCTCCACACCTGCTACTTCGACCGTCGTCACGGCACTCGCTCCTCCACGAGGCAGACAGTTACATTTTAATTACCATACAGGGCCTCTGGAGAGAGGCACACAGCCTTTCCGGCAGCCATGTTTCTTTATTTATTTCATTGGTGCAGGAAACTTAATTTATGAAAAGTCAAGTAGTGCCTCTCTAGGCTTTTTTGTCGACCGATATTGTGCCCATGTCTGTTTTGGGAAATGGTGCATAGTGCCGGTTGGATGGCGGTGGCGCTGGCGCTGGTGATGTCATTAGAGATAATTGCGACTCCAGAAACAGGATGGTACTTGCGTCGGGGGGTATTATTTTTAGCCACGTGCTATCATTTTGCTCTTGAATATCCTCAACTTGTAAACATCCCAATTAGTTAGGCAAATGAGAATGGGGGCTGTTTGAGGGGAAAAATGAAAGCTCAAGCACTTTTGATGGATGAAAACCAATCTATTCATAGCCTCCTCAGGCTTCTTAGATGAGAGGTTGGTTCAACCCTCTGTGGTGTTATTCTGTCTCACTTTTGTAATGACTCACTCATGGTCGATAGAACAGGTGTTGTGACCTTCCTCACCTCTTCAATGACATGCGTACTCGACTCCACGACTTAAAGTTTGAACAAATGAGTGGCTGGTTCATTCGTTACAGTTCATGCATTTCGCTCACTTAATGAATGCAAGGTAAATCTTGGCTGTCGCTCGTTTTCGAATGAGTATAATGGCTCAGAGCGTTGGAGTGAGGAAAAAAACACTGGAATGCTGGTTGCGGCAATTGGTTCATACTTATGATAATATAACAGTAGATGACTGTTAGTGCTCATTGGTAGTTACTTCGCAACGTCTCCTTGGATCTATAATTGAGTCCAGGGCACCAAAGCCTCGTAAAAATGTCATTACGTCTCGAGGGTTGCAGTAAGAGATGAGAAATTGTCATAATATCATCTGATTTCTTCTGATGTGTCCCTATGGCATCTCATCACCGGCCGAGAGTCTCAGCGTGTACTTGGCCTCCTCTACTGTACCTCTTCTCTTAGCTCGTAATGAACCATGATAATTAAGTCCAAAAAGACTGTGTGCGCTAAGTTCTTGCATTCATATGTGAGTGTGATTCCATTAGGCCTGGGCAGACCGTGCGGTGTGAATGGCTAATGGACACATTGTGTGGAGCTGAGTAAATGAGCAATGGGGGCCAAACGCGGCAGCTGGAGCCAGCAGCTGGGCTTTGTGTGTTCAGTCAAAGTCAAAGTCACCCACATCAAGAGCTCCAGTGTCATCCACACCCATTCATCTCAGCTCTCAACCCCAGTCACTATTACTCACAATGGGAAATACAGCCTTTGGCTGTAAAATAAGGGAATGCTAGAAATCTGGTTTTAAACCTAGCTTTAACCTTAACCACACTGCTAACCCTACTGCCTAACCCTGACGTTAAATGAAGACCAAAAAGCTAATTTGGTTTTCATAAATGTTTACAATATAGCCACTTTTTACTTTTGCAGCTGGCCCATCTTGTCATGTTTTGTCTTTTGATTATCATGTCTTGTCCCTGTGCTTCCCTTCCATTTGTCTCCCTCTGCTGGTCTTAGTAGGTTCTTTCCCTCTCTCTTCCCCTCCCTCTCTTCCTCTCTCGCTCTCTCTCTATCGTTCCGTTCCTGCTCCCAGCTGTTCCTCATTCTCCTAACTACCTCATTTAATCTTTCACACCTGTCCCCTATTTTGCCCTCTGATTAGAGTTCCTATTTCTCCCTCTGTTTTCCGCTTCTGTCCTTGTCGGATCTTTGTTTGATGTTTGCTGTTCCGTGTCCTGGTTCCGCCCTGTCGTGTTTTTGCCTTCATCAGATGCTGCGTGTGAGCAGGTGTCATCTAAGATATATCCAGGAGTACCGTTTTGTTTAAGTTTGGAATAAAGACTCTGTTTTTGTTAAGTCGCTTTTGGGTCCTCATTCATCTGCATAACAGAAAGATCCGACCAGTATGGACCCAGCGACTACGGATTCTCGCAACACTGCCATCGAGATCCAGGGAGCAATGCTCGGCAGACACGAGCAGGAATTGTCTGCTGCTCGTCATGCCGTTGAGACCCTGGCCGCTCAGGTTTCCAACCTCTCAGGACAGTTTCAGAGTCTTCGTCTCGTGCCACCTGTTACTTCCTGGTCTTCCGAGTCTTCGGAACCTAGGGTTAATAACCCACCATGTTACTCTGGGCAACCCACTGAGTGCCGCTCCTTTCTGACCCAGTGTGATATTGTGTTTTCTCTCCAGCCCAACACATACTCACGAGAGAGAGCTCGGATCGCCTACGTCATATCACTCCTTACTGGTCGGGCTCGGGAGTGGGGCACAGCTATCTGGGAGGCAAGGGCTGAGTGTACTAACGATTATCAGAGCTTTAAAGAGGAGATGATACGGGTTTTTGATCGTTCAGTTTTTGGGAAGGAGGCTTCCAGGGTCCTGGCTTCCCTATGTCAAGGTGATCGATCCATAACGGATTACTCTATAGAGTTTCGCACTCTTGCTGCATCCAGTGACTGGAACGAGCCGGCGTTGCTCGCTCGTTTTCTGGAGGGACTTCACGCTGAGGTTAAGGATGAGATTCTCTCCCGGGAGGTTCCTTCCAGCGTGGACTCTTTGATTGCACTCGCCATCCGCATAGAACGACGGGTAGATCTTCGTCACCGAGCTCGTGGAAGAGAGCTCGCGTTAACGGTGTTTCCCCTCTCCGCATCTCAACCATCTTCTCCCATCAGCTCAGAGACTGAGCCCATGCAGCTGGGAGGTATTCGCATCTCGACTAAGGAGAGGGAACGGAGAATCACCAACCGCCTTTGTCTCTATTGCGGTTCTGCTGGACATTTTGTCATGTCATGTCCAGTAAAAGGCCAGAGCTCATCAGTAAGCGGAGGGCTACTGGTGAGCGCTACTACTCAGGTCTCTCCATCAAGATCCTGTACTACCTTGTCGGTCCATCTACGCTGGACCGGTTCGGCTGCTTCCTGCAGTGCCTTGATAGACTCTGGGGCTGAGGGTTGTTTTATGGACGAAGCATGGGCTCGGAAACATGACATTCCTCTCAGACAGTTAGGGAAGCCCACGCCCATGTTCGCCTTAGATGGTAGTCTTCTCCCCAGTATCAGATGTGAGACACTACCTTTAACCCTCACAGTATCTGGTAACCACAGTGAGACCATTTCCTTTTTGATTTTTCGTTCACCTTTTACACCTGTTGTTTTGGGTCATCCCTGGCTAGTATGTCATAATCCTTCTATTAATTGGTCTAGTAATTCTATCCTATCCTGGAACGTTTCTTGTCATGTGAAGTGTTTAATGTCTGCTATCCCTCCTGTGTCTTCTGTCCCCTCTACTCAGGAGGAACCTGGTGACTTGACAGGAGTGCCGGAGGAATATCATGATCTGCGCACGGTCTTCAGTCGGTCCAGAGCCAGCTCCCTTCCTCCTCACCGGTCGTATGATTGTTGTATTGATCTCCTTCCGGGGACCACTCCCCCTCGGGGTAGACTTTACTCTCTGTCGGCTCCCGAACGTAAGGCTCTCGAGGATTATCTGTCTGTTTCTCTCAACGCCGGTACCGTGGTGCCTTCTTCCTCTCCCGCCGGAGCGGGGTTTTTCTTTGTTAAGAAGAAGGACGGTACTCTGCGCCCCTGTGTGGATTATCGAGGGCTGAATGACATAACGGTTAAGAATCGTTATCCGCTTCCCCTTATGTCGTCAGCCTTCGAGATGCTGCAGGGAGCCAGGTTCTTTACTAAGTTGGACCTTCGTAACGCTTACCATCTCGTACGCATCAGAGAGGGGGACGAGTGGAAAACGGCGTTTAACACTCCGTTAGGGCATTTTGAATACCGGGTTCTGCCGTTCGGTCTCTCTAATGCTCCAGCGGTCTTTCAGGCATTAGTCAATGATGTACTGAGAGACATGCTGAACATCTTTGTTTTCGTTTACCTTGACGATATCCTGATTTTTTCACCGTCACTCGAGATTCATGTTCAGCACGTTCGACGTGTACTCCAGCGCCTTTTAGAGAATTGTCTCTACGTGAAGGCTGAGAAGTGCGCCTTTCATGTCTCCTCTGTCACTTTTCTTGGTTCTGTTATTTCCGCTGAAGGCATTCAGATGGATCCCGCTAAGGTCCAGGCTGTCAGCGATTGGCCCGTCCCTAAGTCACGTGTCGAGTTGCAGCGCTTTCTCGGTTTCGCTAATTTCTATCGGCGTTTCATTCGTAATTTCGGTCAAGTGGCTGCCCCTCTCACAGCTCTGACTTCTGTCAAGACTTGCTTTAAGTGGTCCGGTTCCGCCCAGGGAGCTTTTGATCTCCTCAAGAAGCGTTTTACATCCGCTCCTATCCTTGTTACTCCTGACGTCACTAAACAATTTATTGTCGAGGTTGACGCTTCAGAGGTGGGCGTGGGAGCCATTCTGTCCCAGCGCTTCCAGTCTGACGATAAGGTTCATCCTTGCGCTTACTTTTCTCATCGCCTGTCGCCATCGGAACGCAACTATGATGTGGGTAACCGCGAACTGCTCGCTATCCGCTTAGCCATAGGCGAATGGCGACAGTGGTTGGAGGGGGCGACCGTTCCTTTTGTCGTTTGGACTGACCATAAGAACCTTGAGTACATCCGTTCTGCCAAACGACTTAATGCACGTCAAGCTCGTTGGGCGTTGTTTTTCGCTCGTTTCGAGTTCGTGATTTCCTATCGCCCGGGGAATAAGAACACCAAGCCTGATGCCTTATCCCGTCTCTTTAGTTCTTCTGTGGTTTCTACCGACCCCGAGGGGATTCTCCCTGAAGGGCGTGTTGTCGGGTTGACTGTCTGGGGAATTGAGAGACAGGTAAAGCAAGCGCTCACTCACACTGCGTCGCCGCGCGCTTGTCCTAGTAACCTTCTGTTTGTTCCTGTCCCTACTCGTCTGGCTGTTCTTCAGTGGGCTCATTCTGCCAAGTTAGCTGGCCACCCCGGTGTTCGGGGTACGCTTGCTTCTATTCGCCAGCGGTTTTGGTGGCCTACTCAGGAGCGGGACACGCGCCGTTTCGTGGCTGCTTGTTCGGACTGCGCGCAGACTAAGTCAGGTAACTCTCCTCCTGCCGGTCGTCTCAGACCGCTTCCCATTCCTTCTCGACCATGGTCTCACATCGCCTTAGACTTTATTACCGGTCTGCCTTCGTCTGCGGGGAAGACTGTGATTCTTACGGTTATCGATAGGTTCTCTAAGGCGGCACATTTCATTCCCCTCGCTAAGCTTCCTTCCGCTAAGGAGACGGCACAAATCATCATTGAGAATGTGTTCAGAATTCATGGCCTCCCGTTAGACGCCGTTTCAGACAGAGGTCCGCAATTCACGTCACAGTTTTGGAGGGAGTTCTGTCGTTTGATCGGTGCTTCCGTCAGTCTCTCTTCCGGGTTTCATCCCCAGTCTAACGGTCAAGCAGAAAGGGCCAATCAGTCGATTGGTCGCATTTTACGCAGCCTTTCGTTTCGAAACCCTGCGTCTTGGGCAGAACAGCTCCCCTGGGCTGAGTACGCTCACAACTCGCTTCCTTCGTCTGCTACAGGGCTATCTCCGTTTCAGAGTAGTCTTGGTTACCAGCCTCCTCTGTTCTCGTCCCAGCTCGCCGAGTCCAGCGTTCCCTCCGCTCAGGCTTTTGTCCAACGTTGTGAGCGCACTTGGAGGAGGGTCAGGTCTGCACTTTGCCGTTACAGGGCGCAGACTGTGAGAGCCGCCAATAAACGTAGGATTAAGAGTCCTAGGTATTGTCGCGGTCAGAGAGTGTGGCTTTCCACTCGTAACCTTCCCCTTACGACAGCTTCTCGCAAGTTGACTCCGCGGTTCATTGGTCCGTTCCGTGTCTCTCAGGTCGTCAATCCTGTCGCTGTGCGACTGCTTCTTCCGCGACATCTTCGTCGCGTCCACCCTGTCTTCCATGTCTCTTGTGTCAAGCCTTTTCTTCGCGCTCCCGTTCGTCTTCCCTCCCCCCCTCCCGTCCTTGTCGAGGGCGCACCTATTTACAAGGTACGGAAGATCATGGACATGCGTTCTCGGGGACGTGGTCACCAGTACTTAGTGGATTGGGAGGGTTACGGTCCTGAGGAGAGGAGTTGGGTTCCATCTCGGGACGTGCTGGACCGTTCGTTGATTAATGATTTCCTCCGTTGCCGCCAGGGTTCCTCCTCGAGTGCGCCAGGAGGCGCTCGGTGAGTGGGGGGGTACTGTCATGTTTTGTCTTTTGATTATCATGTCTTGTCCCTGTGCTTCCCTTCCATTTGTCTCCCTCTGCTGGTCTTAGTAGGTTCTTTCCCTCTCTCTTCCCCTCCCTCTCTTCCTCTCTCGCTCTCTCTCTATCGTTCCGTTCCTGCTCCCAGCTGTTCCTCATTCTCCTAACTACCTCATTTAATCTTTCACACCTGTCCCCTATTTTGCCCTCTGATTAGAGTTCCTATTTCTCCCTCTGTTTTCCGCTTCTGTCCTTGTCGGATCTTTGTTTGATGTTTGCTGTTCCGTGTCCTGGTTCCGCCCTGTCGTGTTTTTGCCTTCATCAGATGCTGCGTGTGAGCAGGTGTCATCTAAGATATATCCAGGAGTACCGTTTTGTTTAAGTTTGGAATAAAGACTCTGTTTTTGTTAAGTCGCTTTTGGGTCCTCATTCATCTGCATAACACATCTAGTGGAAATCGCTCAGTTCTGCCTCAAGAACAAGACTCATCCCAAATAACATCAACCTGTGGATGTTGACCCTACAGAATACTGCTGGTTCAAGCGACTTTTGGTTCATGTCCACTTACTGAGAGGCCAGACACCTTGGCACAGTGAGTGAGAGGAAGTGTAGTCCAACCATATTGCTCATCTCACACATCAGTGGAGGAGAGCAATGAAAGGTTGTCTGTCGACGTGACATTAGTAGCATATAAAAGAGCTGTGCTTTGGACACACAAGTCACACATGCACTCAACCACATCATGAAGGAAAGCACATTTTATGCGCGCGCACACACACACACCCATCACGCATGTGCCATCTCTATCACACACACACACACACACACACACACACACACACACACACACACACACAATGGAAACATTGCACCCCTTCCTATCCCCTCCCTCCACTCTCAGCTCAGGGTGAGTGAGCACGTCCCTCCCTGAAGGAATAATTTCACGCTCCGGCATTAGAATAATTTGTTTGGCATGGAAATCACATGGGCAGGGGGCATGTACCCATTGGCGAAACCTGTTTGATCATCATTAGAGACACTGGAGGGGGCGTCTGCTGGTGGGGCGGCAACTCTGTCTTCAGACTGCACCGGAGACTACTGTGGCGAGAGCTGGCCGTACATCATTTCAGTTGCAAACACTGAAGTGTGCAGATTCTTCGGCATGGACCTGCTGGCGTGCGGGCCGGGCCGGGAGACCACCACAGGAGGTTTATGATGCGGACAGATGCTCCTACAAAAGTGTGGGGAAGTTCTTAAAAAGCTCAGTCCAGAGACTCCACATGATAAATGACTAGCCCTCTCTCTCTACCTCAACTTGCTCATCTGCTGGGCATGTGCCTTTAATATTGATCCCTGTGGTGTAATTCCTATCCCCGTTGTGCCCTGTTAGACTAAAATCAGCTTCTCTGCTTTTTTACTTTCTTTGCTGCTGAAAAGAAAGTGTTCTATCTTTTAAAAGTCCCAAACAGTGAAAATGTTATTCATCAAATTGGAGGATATTTGGATGAAACCAGTTGAAACCAGTGGGTTGACACAAGTATGAAAAAGGGACTCTAGCGGGTACTGTAAATTGCCGAAGTTGATCATAAAGTTACTTTTCCACTCCCCCCATGATAACGCTTGGATTTAAGAGGCAGGTGTTACTTCTGGCATTATGCAAAGTAACGTAACGGTTGCGTCTTATCTGAACTAATTTATAAACTGTATGTAACACTTTAAAACTGTCATCACATGTGCGCATCATAAGGCTTTGTTTACAAAGCGTAAGATAGCTCAACCAGAATGTGGCAGAATGATACTGGTAACCAACCCCTTTTCATTCGCTCGCAGACTACCTACCAGCATGCCAGAAAAAGCACACTGTGTTGTGACTGGATGCCATATTGTTAATTTAACCTTACACTATTTCCCAAAGAATAAAGACATCTGACAGCAGTGGCTGCTTTTCATTTTGGGTGGGTAAGCTGCACCAAAAATGATGATCATGTTAAATGTGCGCAGTGCTAATTTCCAGCTAAGTTGCTTTATCAATTGGGGAGAGCTTTCGATGGGTCTTGCCAGGAAGCTAATCTTGAAGACGGATGCTGTACCACCATTAACAGTGCATCACTCGATCTTGCAAGCGCTGACCACAATGTAAGTATCAGAGTTTGCTGAGTCTGATTCGACGGCTGTGGCTGTAACTGTGGCTGCTTTGACTTGTGAAAGGTATATTTTCAGTAACACACCTGATAAGTCAATATATGTTTTTTGTTCTTCCCTCCCTAAGCCCCTTACGAGTTTGAGAACTGCCAGAACACAGCTGACACGAAGGAATGTTGTCCACAAAAGGAGTTGCGGTGTGTATAGGATTTGTAATTTACCCCTGAAAATCTTATTTTGCCATTCCATTGTGTGGGTTGGTGTCTTAGAGTTGATGTAGCTTGTGTCATTGGGGCTAATCATGTTGATTAAGGTGTGTGATAGACATTTTATAAAATTAAACATCTACATCTGCACAGCTTCCCAGGCAACCACCGCAGTAGGAATGCTGTGATCCAAAATCAGCTTTCCCAAGGAAAAGAAGTGGGAGTATGCTGTGAAGTCTGTGATGACAGACCCAACGTACTGTAAGTCACAGTTATTCGTTTCAAATCAATTTAGCATTTCAGGCACACGCATTCCAAATACAAAGTTTCATCAAAAAGTGCACAACCAAATATAGCATATTTCAAATTGAGAACTTCATTAATACCAGAAAACCCATTGTAGATTGAGTAGATCACAACATAAATTAATTGATAGCATCATAACTCAGAACAGTAAATAAAAGGAAATAAAATTCACTACCCATTTAACAGACATTTCCCTTTTCAAATACATTACAGGCTATGTAGACCGGCTCCTGGATCTCCTCTTCAACGAGGTCACCCTTGATCCGGCAACGTATGTGGGGAAGCTGTGTGAGCTGTCCATCCCAGGACCCCTGTCTGCCCAGTGTGAGAGGCCTGAGCTGTCCATCCCAGGACCCCTGTCTGCCCAGTGTGAGAGGCCTGAGCTGTCCATCCCAGGACCCCTGTCTGCCCAGTGTGAGAGGCCTGAGCTGTCCATTCCAGGACCCCTGTCTGTCCAGTGTGAGAGGCCTGAGCTGTCCATCCCAGGACCCCTGTCTGCCCAGTGTGAGAGGCCTGAGGCCATAGCTGGATTTGTCTCCCGCTTCAATCTTGGGGGTGAAGCCTGCTTGATTGAAGCGGGGTACATGGGTCCCCCTCCTCTCCCGATCAATCTCTGTAGTTGGTTGCATTTCCTAAAGCCTAAGTAATTCACTTTTACGTGATATATTACATTTAGTTACTTTCTATTGTATTTTTCAAGCATTCGGACAGGAGATGAGTATTATACAAATCAATGGGGTCCACAACACTCATTGGTGGCCAGGTTCCTATATTAGGTTAATGGCTCTAATACATTTTTTTCTGTCAAAAGATGTCTCACCATTATTTCTCACCTTTATTTCTCATCAGTGTTCATGTTGATCAATACTTTGGCTATGTGATCAATACATATAATTCTGAACACATTGTCATTTATAATGCCAATGCAGAGACACCAATACATTGTCCAGTACACTTAATGTACATGATGTTCATGTACATTTCCTTATGTCTAAGCTTCTAAGGTGACTCAGGCTTTACTAATTCTTGTGAAGAAGTGTATCAGTGGATTGTATTCTGAATTATACTGAACAAAAATATAAACGCTCTGTTGCATGCTCCCTCAATTTGAGACATTGGCATTGAAGAGGCGACTCCGGGATGCTGGTCTTCTAGGCAGAGTTCCTCTGTCCAGTTTATTTTTATTGGCCAGTCTGAGATATGGCTTTTTCTTTGCAACTCTGCCTAGAAGGCCAGCATCCCGGAGTCAGCTCTTCACTGCTGACGTTGAGACTGGTGTTTTGCTGGTACTATTTATTTGTGAGGTGTCTGTTCCCAAACTAGACACTCTAATGTACTTGTCCTCTTGCTCAGTTGTGTACTGGGGCCTCACACTCCTCTTTCTATTCTGGTTAGAGCCAGTTTGTGCTGTTCTGTGAAGGGAGTAGTACACAGCGTTGTACGATATCTTCAGTTTCTTGGCAATTTCTCCCATGGAATAGCCTTCATTTCAAGAGAACAAGAATAGACTGACGAGGTCTTTGTTTCTGGCCATTTGTAGCCTGTAATCGAACCCACAAATGCTGATGCTCCAGATACTCGACTAGTCTAAAGAAGGCCAGTTTTATTGCTTCTTTAATCGGGACAACAGTTTTCAGCTGTGCTAACATAATTGCAAAAGGGTTTTCTAATGATCAAGTAGCCTTTTAAAATGTTAAACTTGGATTAGCTAACACAACGTGCCATTGGAACACAGGAGTGATGGTTGCTGATAATGGGCCTCTGTACGCCTATGTAGACATTCCATAAAAAATCAGTCGTTTCCAGCTACAATAGTCATTTACAACTTAACGTCAGTTTCAATCTTATTGACTGTCCCTTTTAGCTTGCTTGTTTCTTTCTTCATTGTCACAGCTTTTTCGACACTCATCTCGAGGCTCGCCGTCAACTCCTTTGCTGACTAATTCAAGTATGTCCGGTTAGCCATTTATCGATTTTAACAGATCGGTTTCCACCCTTACCATTCCCGGTGATGAAAAGCATAAATCGCCTGTGTCCGTCAAGGAGTCACGTTTTCTTTTGGAGATTGGTTCTCCTTGTTTACACTGCGTCATGTTTGGGTGTTGCTTGTTTTCGTAATATTTGTTCATACATTTCTCTAGCCTTATGATTTGTTTTGTGTTATTACCCAGATTGACGGTTATTGCCCGGAAGTATGTAAAGCGCTAAGTATGTAAAGTGTCCACCCCCCCCCCCCCCCCCCACCGCCTGTGTCTGCCTCCCAGAAGGGTCCGGGTCCCACATAGACTTTCGAGACAAGGCTAGCTAACAAGTGCTGCATAGTGTGCAAGCCAGGTTAACCATGTCTACACTCTATTTCTGATCAATTTGATGCTATTTTCAAGGACAAAGAATGTGCTTTTACTTCAAAAACAAAGACATTTTTAAGTGACCCCAAACTTTTGAACGGTAGTATATGTTTGGCAGTTCCTAATATTGTCACAATGTCGTGTCCTATAACACCGGATTGTAATTGAAAAGGTGCGTTGGCTCTGTTCGAATTGAATGCACTGCCTGTAATGTTAACTGCTAATGTACCTGTATATCAATTTGCAGTCCAGGTGTCATATAAACATTTTAAGACCATGTTGAACTACTTGAGTGTTAAATTTACAAACCTAATCAGCAAATGAGCAAATGCACAGTACCCAGGTTTTGTGATCTGCATTTTTCTTTGTGAGGATGGAAGCGAGATGGGTGATTAAAAATCCCTGAGTGTAGCCAGAGTTGCTCCAATGGTAATAAAGTGCGACTCAATGTGCCATGTAGGCAGCAAAGCAGCGGAATCGAACATCTTGTCAGTGGAAACGCTGAGACGATCATCTGCCAGGCTAATAGGCCTCGTCCCATCAGACATGATGGGAGTGACCGATGGTGGGAGTCTGTCTCTGAGTTGGGCCGTCAGCCCTCTGGTTAATGGGGGAAAGGGCTGTCAGTAGGACAAAGCCCGTCAGTCGGGCCCGCCTACCTGCCCACAGAACAGATTAACGTTGTCTAGTCAGTTACCCGCCCGCCTCAACGGCCCCCCTCACCTATGTCCCGGCCAATCACTGTAGCCATCATTCACACCCGACGAAGAGGGGCGTCCTCATTAGTTAATTACCCTCCGCCTGTGAATATCTCCCAACAGACCCTCATGCACCGCCGCCGCCACCGCCTCGGTCTCTGGCCTTCCCACTTGAGTTAAATCAAAGAGAGACCTTCAAATCCTGGTTTCATCCAGGATTAAAGTGACTATCTATGCATAGTCACTTTACAAATTACCTCGACTAACCTGTACCCTTGTACATTGACTCGGTACTTGTACCCCCTGTATATAGCCGCGTTATTGTTATGTAATTGTCTTGGGTTACTTTTGAATTTTTGTTCATTTCTTTCACTTTAGTTTATTTAGTAAATATTTCCTTAACTCTATTTCTTAAACTGCATTGTTGGTTAAGGGCTTGTAAGTAAGTATTTCACGGTAAGGTCTACACCTGTTGTATTCGGCGCATGTGACAAATAAAATGTGATTTGATCCTAAAAGAAGAGAAGAGGAAGAAGAGGAATGAATATTAACTTATTTTCAGTCACGTCTCCCGGCTATGTAATGCCTCAGTTGATGTTTTTCGTAACAGGAGCCCTGGAGGCAGCCATATACATTATTACGGTACTCCTAGTGATTTCTTAACTTCTGCTATTATGATGTATGCAGTTTACAGGGTCCGTTTATCCCTCCTGGAAAACAATTGCATCCAAGCAATAATCAATCTTTATGTGAAAACATTATGAATATTGATGTTTTTCGTAACAGGAGCCCTGGAGGCAGCCATATACATTATTACGGTACTCCTAGTGATTTCTTAACTTCTGCTATTATGATGTATGCAGTTTACAGGGTCCGTTTATCCCTCCTGGAAAACAATTGCATCCAAGCAATAATCAATCTTTATGACAAAACATTATGAATATGTACAACTCATTGGCAAATGATAATGCCAATTATCTACCTGTAGTACAACTATGCATCAAAGTGTATAATTGATCCCATTGGTGCATCTCACAGCTAGTAGAATATTGATTGTATTCCACTACAGTATGAGGAGGCGTGGATGCTATATAAATAATTGGAGCATGACCCTGGCGGAGCAGAGAGGTACAGTCAACAGACAGCTCTGTTTAAAATGAATTATCATTGCAAGTAGAGTAAAACATATACAGCAACCGTCAGAGACCCTACAACATGGGCCCATGACGAGACAGGGGGCAAAGGTCAGGGATACCCTCAGCTATGCTCCGCTATTGTATATTAATAGTGTGAAACACAAGATACACCATAAATGGTAAAAAAAAAAAATGACTGGCTTGCAACTGACAAGGACTGACAATGGTTGCAACTGACAATGCAACCTCACATGTAACCAATCGCACATGGAGTTAATATGTTTTGTGGTTAATGAGATTAAGGTTCATCATTGTACAGATGAGATCAATCAGTTGGAAGTTTTACATCAATGTGCATTATAATATACCTAATTTGAGGCAAATGTATGCGTAAAATGCTTTATTCTGTGATTAGTATGCTACAGTAGTCACTCATAGGGGTCAATACAACTAGCACAGTATAGAGACTGTTTTTATTACTTGAAAACAAATGGATAGGAAAGGTGCTGGTTGGCAGAAAGCTTGACACTTTCTCAACCTCTATTTTACTTACAAAATTGCTGACTTTGACCCGTAGGCTGGAGTGTAGTTTTATGAGTCTGTGTGGGACTTGCCTTGTAAACAACAGATGAGATGATAAATTGTACTCTGAAACCTTCAAGTGATACAGTTGCATGCCTGGTGATGTTCCTGAAAATATAACACCTAAAATATGTCCTGTTGGTAGGAAAGGCAGAGAAACAAGAACCCTATAAAACATTGAACTTCTCTTCAACTTAAATTGGAAGTAACCTTTTGAACTTCACGTTCTGGCTTGGGCAGAAGTTATTATCTAGGGATCTGTCTACTTACTGAATTTACAGATCCTGACGTTAGTTCACAGGTAATGGTGAAAAAAAATGTTGGTGGGGGTGCAGTGCATCTTAACACAGCAATTAGAATGTTTTTATTTTAGCTGAACTTACTATTGATTTAATACACAGCCGGGGAACAGCAAGGTTCAGTGGTGAGTCAGAGTGGCACCGCAAGTGGACCCGCCGCTTTCAAGTCTCCTTATTGCATTATCACTGCGGCTGCAGTGTCTGCAGATGGCGAACACTCTTTAGCATCTGCCACAAGAGCAAGAGGCTTCCTCCGAGAACCCATCATGCGAAGGGAGGATATTATTCAGGTACTGAAGCAAACTACTTTCAGGCTTCAACAAGTTGTTTGGTCTTTCTTTCATTTCCGATGAACTCGCGCCAAATGTGATTGCATTACAAATGATATACAGTCTCAAGCAGGATGTGGATCTTGTAAGGTGTGGACATCAAAGACCAGGAGGATCCTGTGCATATGGTTCATTTCTCCAGTGGAGGACTGGTCTGATATTCTATCAGAGGGGAGCCAATTACGTATCCTTGGGAGGCACATATGGAGAGAGGGCTATATTTAGGGGAAACACTGCTGTGAGGAAAGGATTATTAGGGAGAGATAGACAGACAGAGGGGCAGAGAAAAGAGAGGAGGCAATATTGCTTATGAGGTATTGTGACTCCCCGTTGAGAGATCGAGAGAGATGGAACCATCAGCCATGTCAAAATACGATGATGGTTAGTTTAGAGAAACTCTGCTTTAGTACTTAGTACAAATCCAGTCCAGTGTATTAATTACATTTTGGGGGGTTCCCGAGTGGCGCAGCGGTCTAAGGCACTGCATCTCAGTGCAAGAGGCATCACTACAGTCCCTTGTTCGATTCCAGGCTGTATCACATCCAGGCGTGATTGGGAGTCCCATAGGGCGGCGCACAATTGGTCCAGCGTCATCCGGGTTTGGCTGGTGTAGGCTGTCATTGTAAATAAGAATTTGTTCTTAACTGACTTGCCTACATAGTTAAATAAAGGTTAAATACAAATAAATACATGGTTTAACAATTCCATTAGAGACCAGCAAGATCAGTTTTGCATAGCTACTATACTAGGCTACTCATTGCCTTGATAATGACTGTCAAAACAAATGTTTTTCAAATATCAAACATTATTCATGGCATGCAGGAAATGTACTCCTAATTACTCCAGTCATTAAATATGTGTAAATATGTTTGGGAAACATAAAACCACTGACTTACTAGAGCAGAGAAATTGTGCACAACTTACACGATTGCAGCCAGTGAGGAAATAGGTTTAGGGAATCTAGAGTGATATTTAAATGTATGTTGATTTCATTGATTGATGTCGTGTACATCATGCACCTAAACATGAATAGAATTATGGCCATTTCTTTTTAGTGAATTTTCAATTTTACTTTGCTGTTGTTGCCTTAAATAAACCTATATCCTAAAGAGATCAAATGTTACACTATTACCTCCCCAAAGTCTATCTATCTGGGATATTCCTCTTGATATGTCACGCCCTGGCCTTAGTTATCTTTGTTTTCTGTATTATTTTAGTTAGGTCAGGGTGTGACAGGGGGGATGTTTGTGTCACGTTCCTGACCTGTTTTCTGTTGTTTTGTATGTGTTTAGTTGGTCAGGACGTGAGCTGGGTGGGAATTCTATGTTGTGTGTCTAGTTTGTCTGTTTCTATGTCAGCCTAGTGTGGGTTCTCAATCAGAGACAGATGGTAGTCGTTGTCTCTGATTGAGACTCATATATAGGAGGCTTGTTTTGTGTTGGGATTTTGTGGGTGTTTGTTACCTGTCTCTGTGTTTGTGTTCTGCACCAGATAGGTCTGTATCGGTTTTGCACATTTATTATTTTGTAGGTTGTTTGTAGTGTTTCACTTGTGTTTATATTAAACATGTTTAACACTAGCCGCGCTGCATTTTGGTCCTCTCCTTCACCCCTGGAAGAAAGCCTTTACAGTTTGTGTGTATTTGTCTCGTCTTGGGTGGTTGTATTGTATAGGGGGTTTTGTTGAGTGTATGGGGTTGTGTTCAGTATAGATGTTTAGGAAAGTCTATGGTTGCCTGGTTTGGTTCTCAATCAGAGACAGCTGTTTATTGTTGTCTCTGATTGGGAGCCATATTTAAGGCAGCCATAGGCATTATGCTATTGTGGGTAATTGTCTATGTGATGTTGCATGTTTGCACTCAGTATTATAGCGGTCACGTTCATTTTGTATTGTTTGTTAAGTGTTCTTCGTTATTAAAAAGAAGAATGTATTTCTCTCACGCTGCGCCTTGGTCTCCTCACTACGACGATCGTGACATGATTAATTTGCCCCACAAAACCCAAACTCAAATATCAGCTATGAGAATGTGGTGACTGTGAAATGCTACAGTACAACAGTGGATAAAGAGTGAGATCCAGACCACTGTCTGACATTTAAAGGGCGGTGTCCATCACGTAAGATCACAACGTGGACAACAAGCGTTGGAAATGAGCTGCGTCTAATGGACTTTAGACACTTACTCTTTGATTCCATCCATCATTGTAATTGCACATCTATCTAGCTAATTCTTCAGTATCATTAACCTTGGCAGTGTCCCTCTAAGAGCATTGCCATCTGTTAATTCCTTCCTTCAGACTTGCGTTTGTGGAAGAACAACCCACCGTGGCGGCGGCGTGCTTGGTGGTTGCTGAAGCGCTACTGAGGAGTGATGATGCTCTCTGGGGAGGCTTGGGGGGAGATATAAGTTCTGGCCACAGGTCTCTGGGTGGGTTAATGAAGTATCGCTGTAGAATCCCTGTAAATGGATGACTCTATGATCTCCTGCTCGCAACTTTGCCATTTGCGCGCATCAACAAGCACTCATTATTACCATTAGTCAATATTGGACGTGCTTGTTATTAATTAATTGGAGAGGGATTGATGAATCCAAAAACATCTTCCTTTCACCTGGCAATTAGAATATTATGTCTGTTTTATAGGAGCTTGAATTAGTATGATCAACAGGTGGTTTTAGTTAGGGCTGTGACGATACCAGTATCGCAATATTTCTTCCATGGCAAAAATGAAAACACGAAGCAGGCCAAAAGCTTTTTTTGTGTTGGATTGGGCAGTGTGGATTCCTCATAAACTGATTCCTTGTTCGGTAGGACAGGTTCTAAAAGTATGGCATGGGTCTCATAAGTGCTGATTAGCTTGCGTCACAACCGCAGTAAAGGAGAAAGTACCTAAACTATTAATAGCTACAGTACAGTAATTAAACCCACATTTACCCTACTCGTGAAAGTAGTAGATGAATTGTAAACCCTCCCTGTTTTTATATATATCACTCCAATTCCGAGCAGGTAATAGATAAAGTTAAAGTAGATAATGTTGTCCATCTGTACGTCGCCCTCCTAAATGTCACAACATGACAAACAACCTGGTTCTGCCCCATTACTCCCATAACTTCATTTAGGGCCGGACAGGCAGCCTTTATTCATATTTATGCCCCAGAGTCGAGTGTTTGCTTGGATGTATGTGCCTGTTAATAATTCATTAGACAGGGATTGATGAACCCCAAAACATCTTCCTTTCATCCGGTAATTATTACATTATGTCTTGTTTTAAAAGGTGCTTGAATTGGTATGATCAACAGGTGGTTTTGGTAGCCTGTACACTCTGAAATAAGAAGAAATTAGGAATCAAAATGTAATGGAATTGATAAGTGCTTAAAAGCAGGTCAAAAGCTTTTTTTGTGCTGAATCAGGCAGTGCTGATTTCTCATAAACTGATTCCTGGTTCGGTAGGACAGGTTCAAAAAGCATGACATTAGCGTCAAAGGTGCTGATCAGCTTACATCACAACCACAGTAAAGGGAGAATGGATCCTCCCTGTTTTTATATATGACTCCAATTCCGAGCAGGTAATAGATAAAGTTAAAGTAGATAAAGTTGTCCATCTGTACGTCGCCCTCCTAAATGTCACAACATGACAAACAACCTGGTTCTGCCCCATTACTCCCATAACTTAATTTAGGGCCGGACAGGCAGCCTTTATTCATATTTATGCACCAGAGTCGAGTGTTTGCTTCGACGTTAACATACACAGGGCTGCAAGGATTTACATCCCCACACAGACCAGAGTGTCAACATCTGATGGATGATCTGGTATGCTTGGCCATTACTCACCTGGTTCAGCACAGCATAGCCAGCTTCATTTATCTACGAACCAGAAAGGAGCCCCACCCACCGGCTTATGGGGGTAGACATTCGTATGCAAAATAACGAGGCGGCTCGTATGCAAAAACATCGAGGCGGCTCGTGGTAGAAAAGCAAATACGGGGTGTTATTATTAGGTTTGGCTTTGACAAAGGATGTCTCCAGAATCTCCAGACCTAGAATTTCCCAATGGATACGGTAAGATAGAATATAAACTCAAAGGCTGGTAGAGAGAGTACATATGATTTAATAAACACATTAGTAGCCTGGTAACAAACAGACTATATTGAACAGGTTATTACGTAGTAATAAGCTAGTGGATACGCCAGATAGAGATGAATCTCTATATGTTCGCTGCTGATCCTCCAACAAAATTGAATGCGAGGCATTGATTGTCTGTCTAAAACATTGAGGAAAACGGCCACTTTTTCCTGTCACATTGGGATACACGAATATACACACATATTTCCCCCTCACTTTTACTTAGTCTTAATTCATTAACTTGAATTGATGACAGTACTTAACGTCACAGTAAATTGAGACACAGATTCATTGGATTTGGCAGATGCACACACCTGTGCCTTGTAAAAAAACTGAAACTGTCAAACAGAATTTCATTGGAAAACAAACGGACTGAGCTAACTTTATCAAATTTGATATAGAGAAAAGTTCATAGGGACTGGTTGAAAACAGAACCAGTTGCGATTGGAAGGTTGTCTTTGTTCTAATGTGAACCCAGAAAATCACAAATAAGCCACATTTACACATTTCTGCCAAATGAGAAAAGAACTTAAAAAAGTCCATATCAAAAGATGTTTCATGTCATTTTATTTCTGCCTCAATTGGTTACTTTTTTCTCACTCCAAAGCGCACGGTTGGGATTTATACGCATTAGCTAGTCCAAATATTTGCCGTATTGAGTGGATTGTTCCCCTCACATAGGAAGGGCATACTATTCCTTCAACTAATTGATCATGTTGAAGTCAAACAAAAAATATAATGGGAAATGCTTATATTCAACCGTGAACTGAAATGACGAAATGACTGAAATATCTAGAAATATATTTCACAAAGCCCATGCCTACTGCTCTGATAAATGTACAAATTCAAGATAAAGTTCTAAGCCAAGCAAATTATCTGTAGCTATTATCTGGTTTAATCTAAGTCATTGTTATGTGCTCAATGTATGGGAATCGATTACAAGTCTTGCCCGCATTTTGTGGACGTGCATAGATCTTAAAGAGCCTGCTCAAAGGGGACCTGTCATAGCCAATCATTAGAGGTCCGTGTTTACTTTAACTCATGTCTGAGGCTTTACAAGAGACTGTGGGCCGCGGTCATTGTCTCTGTGAAAGGTGAGCATTGTGGTGGATCCGCTGAGTAAGCTGCATTGGGTAAAGAAGGGACCATGAAAGGCAACCAATGGAGGAGAGGGCTCCGTGAGCCTTATGCAAATTGGCACCTCTTTTTGTTTGATCCACTTGACTCTTCGATAAACAAACACGGCCGAGTGTAATGGAGTGTTTTAGGGAGACTCCGTCTTCCAGTCAGAGCAGGGGATTTTCAATTAGTTTCATCATCAGGATGACATGTCCGGCTCCCTGTCCGACTTGACGTGATGCAAATGCTGCTACACCTTGAAACATCTCCTTTTTTTTACCCATGTTCCCCAGATGGTATTTTATGATATTTCCCCATGTTCATTCCAAAGGACAGTGCACTTCAGAATGGAAATTTGAGAACTAATGAATAGAGAGTGGTTGGTATATCTGCACCCAATGCACTGCAGTGCAGGGGAAAGGAAGGCAAATGCATCAGTCCAGTGGGAACTCAGGCCTCTGTAATGGTAGTGTAATTATATTTGGCATGAGTGCCAGTTGAGGGCTGCTGTTAATGTTGCGTTGGGAAATCTCGTCAGGGTCTCAGTGCCCTTGACAGTTTCATTAAAACTGTCCCTCCCACTCTGCCAAGATTTATAAAGTATTTATAAATAAATGTTTAAGGCTCCTCCTCATTTGTCTATAATGAATATGGACCGGCCTATTTGTTACATCAAATCAATGTGGCCCAAACAACCTCTGTCTCTGCTTATCTGGCTCGCTAATGTCTAGGTCTCTAATAATTTCAGGTACATACAGTACCGTTCAAAAGTTTGGGGTCACTTAGAAATGTCCTTGTTTTTGAAAGAAAAGCAAATTGTTTGTCCATTAAAATAACATCAAATTGATCAGAAATACAGTGTAGACATTGTTAATGTTGTAAATGACTATTGTAGCTCGAAACAGCAGATTTTTTTATGGAATAACTACATAGGCGTACAGAGGCCCATTATCAGCAACCATCACTCCTGTGTTCCAATGGCACATTGTGTTAGCTAATCCAAGTTTAACATTTTAAAAGGCTAATTGATCATTAGAAAACCCTTTGCAATTATGTTAGCACAGCTGAAAACTGTTGTTCTGGTTAATTTGATGTTATTTTAATGGACATTTCTAAATGACCCCAAACTTTTTAACGGTAGTTTATGTATCATTGTTATGGTTAAAGGAGCAATTCGGAATTGGTGGTACATCCATTTTGGGACTTTTAATTCAAATCAGTAATATACCGTATAGCCATTGAAGAATATACCTGCCTCCTTATTAGATTAGTTTAACTGTCGTACCCAGTAAGAATCCAAAATATAGGCTTGTTTTACTATATTGTCCAAACAATGTAATTGCAAATGAACTCTGTATAGCTTCAAAACATGGTTAAAATAATCATTTGGAGGTGATTGTGAGATAGCCATTGCACCCTTTAGCTCTGTCAATGAATTTGACAGTGGTTTAATTTCTCCAGCCCAATCCCTTAGCTATTTAACAAGCCGAGTGGCGGGGTGCGTGCTTTCTTGGTTTTCTGCATGCCAGATTGTCCCTTTAAGAGTAATATTGATTGGCTTTTGTGTGTATTACCAGCTGAAACTGGGAAGTCATTAAGCACAGAGAACAATGAAATGTACTTCTTGTGTAGGGCATGCCTTTTCTTTTGGAAAACACATTGTGGTCAATTGAGTAGGTCAATGGTCATACCATGTTTTAAAGCGTGCCAGGATGGGTTAAATGTAAGGTCAAGTCTGTGAACGCAATTGGCGTCAACATCCACAACCCAATTTCAGAAAGTTTTTTAGCTAAATATATGTGACTCGCCCTGCTATTCAAGCGCCCTGCTGCCGAGCTCTCATTTTCAACTCAATACAACAATCAGCGGAGGCTCCCAACTTGATTCTGGCTCTCACAGCCACATCAATAACATTTCTGCTGATGTTCCCTGCTCATCACTTTGGATAAGTTAGACAGAGTTATTTTATCTGGTAATAATCGACGGCAACATATTCCCTGATTTCTAAGTGCATACAGTATGTCTGTTTCCCCACAGACTACACCCTTGTAACCAGATCCATAGCATATAGGTCAGGGCAACTCTGACTGAGCCCCCCACTGACAGTCATGGGAAAACTGATCAGAAATAGCATTGACTTGTCTCATGAGATCATGTCACTGATCGCTCATCAATAGCCCATGATGCTCTCTCTCTCTGAGTGGAGAGATCTGGTTGGGAGAGGGAGTGAAGCTTCCCATCCCCTCTGCTTCGATACTGAGGCGTTGAGACATCGTGGAGACGTTTTTTCCCTAATTAGTCTGATTATCTTGTGTTGTTAATTGTTCCCCGTTGTAGTATTCAGTATGCACACACCCAGGTTGCTGGGATGTAATCAGAGATGGTGATGAGCAGGTATCCTGAGGAGATGGTTCCTTCTGTTGTTTCCCAATCAGCTCTGTTTGTAGTTCAAATAGCAATAATCAAAATGGCTTCCTCGGAATTTCCGTACGTCTTTTGACTTCAGGCGCTGGCAGTCTTCACATTGATGGAAAGTTTGCACCTGTTTTGATGTGGCTTTACAGTACCATAGACTTAACTATGTCGGTGGGCTCTCTGTGGATTGTGGATTCTGGCTAGCATAACATAGCATGTCCTCTCTTACATTATTGCTCTATGCTGTACTGATCTACTGCAAATTATTCATGTTTCCATGAAGATGCTTCTCACACCTTTGAAAATGACCAAAATGACAAATTTATGATTAAATTTGTTATTTCATAGAACTTCAACCCAAAATGTTCAACAACCCAAAAATATATATGTATACCGAAAATGAAATGAAATACGACATCCACTTTAACCACATGGCACTGTGTTGAAATGGATGCTTATCTCCCTGAGACAGGTCTGCTTGGGGCAGTATGATATCAAGTCTGCCTGTGTAATGTGTCGGTGCGAGAACTTCGGCAGATCAACCACAGTCAACAGGGGTGCCTGTAATGTTTGCCTTTCATTTGAATCTGAAACAGTCTGACGTTTTCAGAGCAACACCTGCTGTGCCGCCTACTTGCACTACACAGTCTGCATCTGTTTAAAGGGCTGTGGATCCAGTCACCTACTGTACTGCTTTGACATTCACCTTTCTTACCCTTGGTTTTAATTGCGAATGAGGGACTGGGTAATCGGACTCGGCAGAGAACTCAGCACTTCACTTTGGGTGGGCATTATAATGAACCTCATACCGTATATGTTGATTACACCAGTGACTATTGTGGAAGTGCAAAATACATGGCATATCCTACTATTCATTTTGACTTGATCTGATTCATCGATATGCCGCAAAAGGGTGGCACTCCGCATTGTGTCGGTCATAAGAACAGCCCTTAGCCGTGGCATATTAACCATATACACTACCACTCCCCCTAATGCATTATTGCTTAATTGTACTATAAGATATGATGGGTATGGTTTATTCATGTAAATACAGTGAGGAAGGTTGCTGGCAAAGTTGAACCATTATTCTCCAAAGTTTGAGTTAAGCTAAGTATGGACAAGGCAAGCTTATCACCTCCATGGCTTTGAGTGATGCTTTGCACAAGTTTCCCACTTGTATCGGAAAGTCATTGTGGGTCGGCTACCTTTTTGTCTTTTTGAAATTGTCTTTCAGAGTCATGAATCAAAGTGTGCTATGGATTTGTTCTGTTTTAAGAGTAATTGCTGCCTAGGTCTGGGCCTTTTCCCTCTAATCTCCTTGACTTCAGATAGGAAATCTGAGAACACATAGATCCCTATCTCAGGGCCACCTTGATGTTCAGTAACGATACATTCCCTACATGATAATTATAGATCTCCCCAGCTGCCAAAACCTTTCCCCAAGACCTTGTTATGCATGCAGGAAAATGCTGGCCTGGCTAAGAGGCTGTAGGACCTCTCGGTCAAGGAGCAGGGATATTTGTCTATCCAATTTAGTGGGGCAGTATACTGTACTTGGGCTCAGTTTTCACCTAAAATAGATCCCTAATGAGAGCAACTGAGCCAAGTACACCAAGAACTAGATGCCATAGAGTTGTCATAGATCAGACCTCTGCTTAGCAACCGAGTAATGCCTTTGTATAAAGTGACAGTTTGACCTTGGATTGTTGTTTTGGATCGTCTTTTGTTGGCCTCAAGAGTCGCAATAGTGCTTTGATAAAAGAGCTTGCCTCAGAACTTGTCAGCAATAAATCATATTGAAGGGAATTAAGTTACCGCCCTGAAACTTTGATTCCAGTCGTTATTGTTCAGTTGTAAGACTTTGGAGATAGGCCTCGAATATCAATGTGCCATATGAAAGACATAAAAGCGACACAAGGCTATACGTGAACATACACTGAGTGTACAAAACATTAAGAACACCTTCCTAATTTTGAGTTGAACCCCTCCCTTTTGCCCTCAGAACAGCCTCAATTCATCGGTGCATGGAGTCCTACAAGGTGTCAAAAGTGTTCCCCAGTGATGCTGGCCCATGTTGACTCCAATGCTTCCCACGTTTATGTCAAGTTGGCGAGATATCGTTTGGATGATGGATAATTCTTGATACACACGGGAAACTGTTGAGCGTGAAAAACCCAGCAGTGTTGCAGTTCTTGACACAAATCGTTGCGCCTGGCACCTATCACTATACCCCGTTCAAAGGCACTTAAAATGTTTTGTCTTGCCCATTCACCCTCTGAATGGCACACATACACAATCCAATTCTCAGTTGTCTCAAGGCTTAAAAATCCTTCTTTAACCTGTCTCCTCCCCTTCATCTACAATGATTGAAGTGGATTTAACAGGTGACATCAATAAGGGATCATAGCATTCACCTGGTCAGTCTATGTCATGGAAAGAGCAGGCGTTCATAATGTTTTGTACACTCAGTGTATACCTCTGAAGGCAAGCATACAGCATCTCTTGTGCGAGAACATTGCAGAGGACATTTTTCCCTTTTAAGTCCCACTTAACATATTCCTTTGGTGGTTCTCTCTGCAAAGAGCTAATACAGCCCATCAGTCATAACCAATGAACCATCATTTGCATCTGATCATTCAAATGCAGCAAAAGGCAATGCTCTTCCTTTGCAGACATTTAAAATGTGGGGAGTTGACATATAGAGCCCTCACCAGCTTTCATTTGAGCAGAGGTTGTGAGTTGTTTTGGGGGAAAATATGCAGACTATAACGGAAATGAAACAATATTTCTTCGAAGGTTAAGCGAACCATGAAGGAATAACAGTGTGTGGGTTTATGATATGATATTGTTATGGAGCTTGTTAGTTTGAACTTTAGAGTTAATCATTGACTGGATAACAATAGTTGTCACCAGAGGTGTACAAATTGTGCTGTTTGATAGGTAAACAATTGGTAAACAATTTGAACAAATAATGTTTTCAGTGTGAATTTGTTTCTGTGTTTTTTTTCTGAAGAAACAGTACATTTGACAGCTGCTATGTAACGTTTGGAAACCTGTAACTTTACCAGATGTTATTGCAGTCTTGCACCCACAGTCTCTAGCTATCTAGCAGTCCCTGAATAATCTATTCTCACTAGGGACCATTCCCCCTTTTTATATTCAGCAAACCATCTGCACCATATGCTTCCAGGGAGAGCTGAGAAGTGGTCATGTTGACTGCAGGAGAGATGGAGAGGAGAGAGGGAGACTGAGATAAAGAGGCGAGAGTGGCTGAGAAGGAGAGGTGAGAGAGACTGAGAAGGAGAGACAGGAGAGAGGGAGATTGAGAAGGAGATGCGAGAGAGGGAGACTGAGATGGAGAGGCAGGAGAGGGAGGCTGAGATGGAGAGGCAGGAGAGAGGGAGACAGAAGGAGAGGCGAGGCGAGAGAGACTGAGAAGGAGAGGCAGGGAGAGAGAGAGACTGAGATGGAGAGGCGAGAGAGACCGGGATGGAGAGGCAGGAGAGTGGGAGACTGAGAAGGAGAGTTGAGAGAGACTGAGATGGAGAGGCAGGAGAGGGGGGCTGAGAAGGAGAGGTGAGAGAGAGGGAGACCGAGATGGAGAGGCAGGAGAGAGGGAAACTGAGAAGGAGAGGCGAGAGACTGAGATGGAGAGGCAGGAGAGAGGGAGAATGAGGAGAGGCGATAGAGACTGAGATAGAGAGGCAGGAGAGAGGGAGACTGAGAAGGAGAGTTGAGAGAGGGAGACTGAGCTGGAGAGGTGAGAGAGACTGAGATGGCGAGAGGGAGACTGAGAAGGAGAGGCGAGAGAGACTGAGATGGAGAGAGGGAGACTGAGAAGGAGAGACGACAGACTGAGATAGAGAGGCAGGAGAGAGGGAGAAGGAGAGGCAAGAGAGACTGAGATGGAGAGGCAGGAGAGAGGGAGAAAGAGAGGCAAGAGAGACTGAGATGGAGAGGGGGGCTGAGAAGGAGAGGCGAGAGACTGAGATGGAGAGGCAGGAGAGAGGGAGACTGAGGAGAGGCGATAGAGACTGAGATAGAGAGGCAGGAGAGAGGGAGAAGGAGAGTTGAGAGAGGGAGACTGAGCTGGAGAGGCGAGAGAGACTGAGATGGAGAGAGGGAGACTGAGAAGGAGAGGCGAGAGAGACTGAGATGGAGAGAGGGAGACTGAGAAGGAGAGGCGACAGACTAAGATGGAGAGGCAGGAGAGAGGGAGAAGGAGAGGCAAGAGAGACAGATGGAGAGGCAGGAGAGGGGGGCTGAGAAGGAGAGGCGAGAGAGAGGGAGACCGAGATGATGAGGCAGGCGAGAGGGCGACTGAGATGGAGATGCAGGAGAGAGGGAGACTGAGAAGAAAAGGAGAGAGAGGGGGACTGAGAAGGAGAGGTGAGAGAGACTGAGATGGCGAGAGGGAGACTGAGAAGGAGAGGCGAGAGAGACTGAGATGGAGAGAGGGAGACTGAGAAGGAGAGGCGACAGACTGAGATAGAGAGGCAGGAGAGAGGGAGAAGGAGAGGCAAGAGAGACTGAGATGGAGAGGCAGGAGAGAGGGAAACTGAGAAGGAGAGGCGAGAGACTGAGATGGAGAGGCAGGAGAGAGGGAGACTGAGAAGGAGAGTTGAGAGAGGGAGACTGAGCTGGTGAGGCGAGAGAGACTGAGATGGAGAGAGGGAGACTGAGAAGGAGAGGCGAGAGAGACTGAGATGGAGAGAGGGAGACTGAGAAGGAGAGGCGACAGACTAAGATGGAGAGGCAGGAGAGAGGGAGAAGGAGAGGCAAGAGAGACAGATGGAGAGGCAGGAGAGGGGGGCTGAGAAGGAGAGGCGAGAGAGAGGGAGACCGAGATGGAGAGGCAGGAGAGAGGGAGACTGAGATGGAGTGGCAAGAGAATTGGAGACTGAGGTGGAGTGTCAGGATAGAGGGAGACTGAGAAGGAGCGTTGAGAGAGGGAAACTGAGATGGAGAGGCGAGAGAGACTGAGATGGAGAGAGGGAGACTGAGAAGGAGAGGCGAGAGAGACTGAGATGGAGAGAGGGAGACTGAGAAGGAGAGGCGACAGACTAAGATGGAGAGGCAGGAGAGAGGGAGAAGGAGAGGCAAGAGAGACAGAGGGAGAGGCAGGAGAGGGGGGCTGAGAAGGAGAGGCGAGAGAGAGGGAGACCGAGATGGAGAGGCAGGAGAGAGGGAGACTGAGATGGAGAGGCAAGAGAGATGGAGACTGAGGTGGAGTGGCAGGATAGAGGGAGACCGATATGGAGAAGCAGGAGAGAGGGAGACTGAGGTGGAGTGGCAGGATAGAGGGAGACTGAGAAGGAGAGGCAGGAGAGAGGGCGACTGAGAAGGAGAGGCAGGAGAGAAGGAGACTGAGCAGGAGAGTTGAGAGAGGGAGACTGAGATGGAGAGGTGAGAGAGACTGAGATGGAGAGAGGGAGACTGAGAAGGAGAGGTGAGAGACTGAGATGGAGAGGCAGGAGAGAGGGAGACTGAAAAGGAGAAGCGAGAGAGACTGAGGAGAGGCGAGAGAGACTGAGATGGAGAGGCAGGAGAGAGGGAGACTGAGAAGGAGAGGCGGGAGAGAAGGAGACTGAGAAGGAGAGTTGAGAGAGGGAGACTGAGATGGAGAGGTGAGAGAGACTGAGATGGAGAGAGGGAGACTGAGAAGGAGAGGTGAGAGACTGAGATGGAGAGGCAGGAGAGAGGGAGACGGAGAAGGAGAGGCGAGAGAGACTGAGATGGTGAGGAAGGAGAGAGGGAGACTGAGAAGGAGAGTTGAGAGAGGGAGACTGAGATGGAGAGGTGAGAGAGACTGAGATGGAGAGAGGGAGACTGAGAAGGAGAGGCGAGAGAGACTGAGATGGAGAGGCAGGAGAGAGGGAGACGGAGAAGGAGAGGTGAGAGAGACTGAGATGGAGAGGCAGGAGAGAGGGAGACTGAGATGGAGAGGAGGGAGAGAGGGAGACTGAGAAGGAGAGGCGACAGACTGAGATGGAGAGGCGGGAGAGAGGGAGACTGAGAAGGAGAGGCAAGAGAGACAGATGGAGAGGCAGGAGAGGGGGGCTGAGAAGGAGAGGCGAGAGAGAGGGAGACCGAGATGGAGAGGCAGGAGAGAGTGAGGCTGAGAAGAAAAGGAGAGGGGGACTGAGAAGGAGAGGTGAGAGAGACTGAGATGGAGAGAGGGAGACTGAGAAGGAGAGGCGAGAGAGATTGAGATGGAGAGGCAGGAGAGAGGGAGACTGAGATGAGAGGAGGGAGAGAGGGAGACTGAGAAGGAGAGGCGACAGACTGAGATGGAGAGGCAGGAGAGAGGGAGACTGAGAAGGAGAGTCAAGAGAGACAGATGGAGAGGCAGGAGAGGGGGGCTTAGAAGGAGAGGCGAGAGAGAGGGAGACGGAGATGGAGAGGCAGGAGAGAGGGAGACTGAGATGGAGAGGCAGGAGAGAGTGAGACTGAGAAGATAAGGAGAGGGGGACTGAGAAGGAGAGGCAGGAGAGAAGGAGACCGAGATGGAGGCAGGAGAGAGGGAGACTGAGATGGAGAGGCAGGAGAGAAGGAGACCGAGATGGAGAGGCAGGAGAGAAGGAGACTGAGGAGAAGCGAGAGAGACTGAGGAGAGGCGAGAGAGACTGAGATGGAGAGGCAGGAGAGAGTGAGACTGAGAAGATAAGGAGAGGGGGACTGAGAAGGAGAGGCAGGAGAGAAGGAGACTGAGATGGAGGCAGGAGAGAGGGAGACTGAGATGGAGAGGCAGGAGAGAAGGAGACCGAGATGGAGAGGCAGGAGAGAAGGAGACTGAGGAGAAGGGAGAGAGACTGAGGAGAAGGGAGAGAGACTGAGATGGAGAGGCAGGAGAGAGGGAGACTGAGAAGGAGAGGCGAGAGATACTGAGAAGGAGAGGCGAGAGAGACAGATGGAGAGGCAGGGGAGAGGGAGACTGAGAAGGAGAGTTGAAAGAGGGAGACTGAGAAGGAGAGGCGAGAGAGACTGAGAAGGAGAGGCGAGAGAGACTGAGATGGAGATGCAGGAGAGAGGGAGACTGAGAAGGAGAGTTGAGAGAGGGAGACTGAGAAGGAGAGGTAAGAGAGACTGAGATGGAGAGAGGGAGACTGAGAAGGAGAGGCGAGAGACTGAGATGGAGAGGCAGGAGAGAGGGAGAAGGAGAGGCGAGAGACTGAAATGGAGAGGCAGGAGAGAGGGAGAAAGAGAGGCGAGAGAGACTGAGATGGAGAGGCAAGAGAGAGGGAGCCTGAGAAGGAGAGGCAGGAGAGAGACAGATGGAGAGGGGGGCTGAGATGGATAGATGAGAGAGAGGGAGACCGAGATGGAGAGGCAGCAGAGAGGGAGGCTGAGAAGGAGAGGCGAGAGAGTGAGACTGAGAAGTAGAAGCGAGAGAGACTGAGAAGGAGAGGCGAGAGAGACTGAGATGGAGAGGCAGGAGAGAGGCAGACAGATGGAGAGGCAGGAGAGAGGGAGACTGAGAAGGAGAGGCGTGAGAGACTGAGGAGAGCCGAGAGAGACTGAGATGGAGAGGCAGGAGAGAGGGAGACTGAGAAGGAGAGTTGAGAGAGGGAGACTAAGAATGAGAGGCGAGAGAGACTGAGATGGAGAGGCAGGAGAGAGTGAGACTGAGAAGGAGAAGCGAGAGAGACTGAGAAGGAGAGGCGAGAGACTGAGATGGAGAGGCAGGAGAGAGGCAGACAGATGGAGAGGCAGAAGAGAGGGAGACTGAGAAGGAGAGGCGAGAGAGACTGAGGAGAGCCGAGAGAGACTGAGATTTAGAGGCAGGAGAAAGGGAGACTGAGAAGGAGAGTTGAGAGAGGGAGACTAAGAAGGAGAGGCGAGAGAGACTGAGATGGAGAGGCAGGAGAGAGGGAGACGGAGAAGGAGAGGCGAGAGAGACAGATGGAGAGGCAGGAGAGAGGGAGACTGAGAAGGAGAGGCAAGAGAGACAGATGGAGAGGCAGGAGAGAGGGAGACTGAGATGGAGAGATGAGAGAGAGGGAGACCGAAGGAGAAGCATCAAGAGTGGAAGAGGGCGAGAGAGGAATGACTTTCACAGCAGAAAAGAACACCGAATTGCTCTCGCCCAACTGAAGAGAAAAAAAGTTAAACACCGCCTCCGCCGCATTCTCTATTTACACTCATACCATTAGCACAAGCCAATGAGCTGAGATGAACTGTATGCTCGGGTACTTATGAGAGTTTACTTTGCAAATGCCCCCTTCACCCCTCCCTCCCTCTTCGTCGTACACTATCCCTGATGACAGACTGAGTCAAGTTAACTTGAGAGGAATCGAAACAGCAGAGGCGGACAAATTCAAATGAGTCCACTACTGAGGGATCAGCGTAGACGCTCATTCCCTCCTGATGAGTCTGTTGAGTATAATAGTATAATCTCTCACAGTTTATTTTTTTTTACACGCACACCCCTCAAGCCATCATGTTATGCCGGGCCTATTTATACTCTCGGCTCTTCCCATGCTGTTGTTACTCTGAAGCTAATTGTGTACAAGGTTGGGATACAGTCATGATTCAAACCACATAAAATACTGCACATGCACAGTATCTTGTCTTTCTATGGAATATAACAGTCATAGCTATTTTTCCATCCTGCATTGTAGTTGCCATTCATATCTATTGTTATTATGGCTGACGGATGTTATTTTGTGCCAACCTTCTGCCTATAGGCTACTATGACCGTCTCTTTGATAAAATAAAACATTAGGTGTTCAGTTGGGAGGTAGTTAGCAGAGGCTCACACTAGGCTTGTGTATATACAGTATAACAGGGTATTTGGAAATAGCCGCGGGATGGTTTTTCAATACCATTCAATACTGTTAAAACTATTTCTTTGAAGTTTTTTAATAATTTGTCATATTTGTAGCTACTTTTTAAGTAAATACGTTTGGAGATAAAGCAGATCACGTTCTAGAGTGATCAGGGACATGCAACCATAGTTTCCCTTCACATTAGGCAGAAAATAGCTTCACTGTCATCAGATGACAACAGAAGTGCAACGCTGTTTGCCTGGCAGCCACACAAGTAAGAGCTTGCAACGGAAAAGCAAGGAATTTCTTTTCGCAAAAACGATGCATGGCCATCATATTTCTAATGTTTATCGTAGAAAAACTGTAGCCAGCTACATTTCCTCATGTTTTGCTTAAAGTGCATTTTGCAATTTCCCAGGAAAAAAGTAGGCTGGCTATACTGAGAGAATGACCAGAGAAAATGAGCTAGCTACACATTAGTAAGAGCGCTGTCTAGTGATAGAACGCTTGTTCGGGAATTCTCATCCGAGTGTAGAAGTGCAACTGAAGCACAAAGCGAGTCTGATGACGAGCAACAATTACAATAAGAAGCATTTTACATCTGCGTTTACAAAACGCAGCAAGATTTTTCTTATGCGTTTTAAAACATTTCCCTGTGTGAAAAACACAATCTTTTGCGTTAACGCGACCCCTAAGTTTAAGTTTCTAGTTATCTAAGTAAGTGGCTGAATTAATAAAGTGACGGGGCATCATATTGCGTTTTCTGCAATGTTTAAGAAGTCAAAGCCATTTAGATTAGTTATTTGTACAGCTGCCACTATCTTGAACTCCTTGCGTCTTTTTGCTGTTCTCGGCCAGTCTTCTCCTTCTTCTCTGAGCAGAGCAGGCAGGCCTGTTGCCCTAGCAACTCCAGACTCCACAGAGACACAGAATTGTACACATTCTGCTCCAGAGCCAGTACTGTTCTTCCTTCAGAGAAGCATGCGTCAAAACTTTGTTCATTTGCACAATGTCTCTCGTTCACATGTCCAAACTCAGCAAAAATGTAATTCGGTAGCTCCTTTAACTTTATCAGCTGGATTTCCTGTCTTTGCAATTTGTTTATTTTCGTTTGCGCTCGTTAGCATATTTAGCTAACAGCCTCCATGGAAATTTGCGATGACTTGTGCTAATTTTGTTAGCATTCTGTTTGTTTTTTTGCCCCCACTTGTGTACTAAGCCGGTAGTACCCGTATATCTCATGATGAAAGAAGGACAGTATGACGATATGAAAATCTGGATACCGCCCAACTCTAGCTCACACATCTCCCCTCACTCAAGCCACTGGCGGTTTCTCCCTCTCCAGAGTCTTGCCGCGCTCCACCATTAGTCTTATTTACTTTTAATGTGACAGAGACAGAGAACGCCACACACCAGCCCTTTATTAGAAACCTGTGGCCTTGAGAAATTTAGGGCCATGAATCATTCTCAACACCTCAACAGTGGGGGGACGCAGCGCTTTTCATTGCCGCAGAGCTCCCCCCCCCCCCCCCCCCCCCCCACCAGTTCTCATCCAGCACATAATTCACTTTAATGTGTCACCTCAGAGTCAACAAATGTAAGAGTTTAATTGGAAAGCGTTAACGGGAGAGGCGGGATACTTTATTGTCAGAGACTGCCTTGGAGAGAGGGCCCATAATGGAATGTCAGGAAGCCAGAGCCCTGAGCCACATATGAAGAAACCTCGCTGATGTACTGCTAATGCTAATGCTCTCCACCAGCCCGGGCAGGAAGGCAGGCACCTCTCCAAGCCTTGATGGATGTTAATATTTGGCTTGAATAATTTTGCCAACCTCATCCCGCACAACTCCATTATTTATTGCGACAGTCCAGGAGGAATGGAGAAAAGCAGTGGTCCAAACAATAACCCTTGGATTATGGGCCAGGTTGGCTGTGGAGAATAGACTTGGGGATGCAGGTAGAAGGCCAACTTTACTACCGTGGCAGCTTTGTAGCGGTGGACGAGATAATGAGCGAACAAGCCTAATTATGGATGTGTGAATGAAAGAAAACATGTTGGTTATTGATTATGTGCCACTTTACAACTATGACATGTTCAACTATGTTGAATGTTACTCTCTCCACTAATGACATTCCGTGTTTTAACTCCTTTATGTAAACTACTAGCTACACTGGTATGTTCTGATTATTCACTAGGAAACAATGAATTGCATATTTGAACATACAAATTCAAATCTGTTATTTTTGTATAGTCATTATGTAGTTGAATATGATTCTTCCACTGTGGAATATGGAGACAATGTTTGCTTTGCCTCAATGAACTCCGATGACAAAGTCTCAGCTCCAAGGAAAAGGCCACAGTTCAGAAGATCCTCACGTTTGGAACGGAACACTGGCAACTGGTTTGGATGTTTCACACTCCAGCTGAAAATCATTTGTAGGGTTGAACAATATTCCAAGTTAGAATTGAAACAATACATGCTTTGCTGACCAAATGTAGGCCTGATGAGTACTGAAGGCATCCTTGAAAATCTATCACCAAGAAATGCTTGTCACGTTGGTGAAAACGGTGAACTCCGTCTTCAAGTCTGGGTGTTGCACCCTGTGGTGCCCTGAAGGTTTGTTATCATGCCAACTTATACATCCGCCGGGCACAGACGTCAGTTAAACATCTAGTTTAGATTTTTGGTTGAAATGATGTGGAAACAATATGGATTCAACCAGTTTTTGCCCTGTGGGACATAAACAGATACCATTCTCCATTCAAATCGCTTGTTAGGCGACAAATGTACAGCAGTTGCCATCCCTAAAGACATTTTACTCAGATTTCCTCAGAACCAGTTGTCTGATCAGGGGTCTTGACAGCCCATTGTCCAAGGTACCGCTTGAGCAGAGAGCTCTCTCAACCAGCTAAGAAAAGCTGTCTGATTGCACACCAGTGGTGATCTTTGGCAGACCTGACACTTGTAAAATGGAAGCGTAAAAACACAAAGCTTGATGCACCCCACTGCGGCAAGACACTGAGGGGCCATCTTTGATGGACAAGTAAACGAGTGATCCAAGACTGTGGCTACATTGCAAGCAGGGTGAACCGGTAGGATTTCAGGTTTCAAACGGTTTTGAACTCGTTATTACATGAGGCGGTTTTCCCGAGCTGAGGGTGAGTTATATCAGCCAGTAAACTATTTTACATTTACATATCCCTGGGCTCATTAAGCCACTGTCTCCCATCACTAGTTCTCATGCCCTCTTATGTGTCCTTCGATCACTATGAAGCAGGCAACGTCTACGGGTAAAGGAACAATCGAGACAGCTACTCCAGTCAGTTATGTGATAGTAGTCTTATCTATCTGCCACTGTCAGAAGGAGAAAGAGGGAGAGCTCCTTAGTCCTATATTAGCGTCAACAAACTCTCCAGCGTCTCAGCTGCAGGAACCGGGCTCCAAAAAGTTGGACAGTAACTTAATTAGTGAGTTATCAAATTATAGTCTAAGGCGATTGATATTCTGCCCTGCAGCTAATGCAATTATATTTTGCATTTCATTTATTATTTTCCCTTCCCCCAGTGAATTTCACTCGGCCCTAGTTTAAATTATCTTCACCAAGTGACCATCTCATCTCTTCTCAGATGATAATGTGGCTTTATAGATTTTTTCACCACACTTTTTTTTCACTGATCTCACGCTGTAATCCCAGTCCAATTATTTCCCGTCATTCTACAGCAAGGCACCCTCAGCCCAAGCCTACAGGGTTTCATTATTGTGGATTCACTCACAGGAGGATTTCTAATGCATTGTTTCATCCGTGGTGCACACACACAAACAGGAAATAGTCTGGGTGAGACTTGTCAGTCTTAATGATTTCTGATGCATTGTTGTACATGATTCATGAAGCCTGTCATTGTGCTCAGGCGTGCTGCAAAGATCTGACTTTACCTTGAGTAATGTAGAAGTCGATAGATGTTTTCAAAGTTGCATGGTTATCTCCTACAACTGACAATAAAAGTGAACATCTGCTCAAGTTGCTTGCCAAACATCACATCAACTGGAATAATACATTGATTAAAATAACCAAATTCCCGGGATCTATTGTTATTACAATCAACAGTTTAAACAGGATGTACTATCTTAATTTGAACAGTTTCTCACAGCAGGAAAATAATCCTGCAGCAACAGGAAATGTGAATTATTATTTTTTATTATAATGAATGGACATTTTTGTAGAGATGAAATCTTTTGTTGGGCAAATAAAGTCTGACATTTCTAATTGGAAATGATACTTCAGGATATTTTTTAAACCTTGAATACACTACAAGTTTGCATGTCCTGCTGCGCAGGAAAATTCTCTGCGACAACAGAGTGATCAAATTAAGATAGTACATCTGTAGGCAGGATAGACCATTAACCTGCCAGGGTTGTCCCCTTTTACCAATCAAGATTGGAACAAGGTATTTTCTATGTATAGGGCCCTGTATCTATTGTGGATTTCTATGTAAACAATTAAGATGTGTTCCTCACATTTCTTCATCCTTACCATAATGCATGTTTCAGTGCATGAAGTGTGTGATGTTGACTACCTTGCTCAGGGCCTTCTCATGGCTCAGGGCGTTTAACATCACCATCAGTCTGTGTAGAGGGATAGACCGACCATGGCCTTGAGCTGTAGTTGAGCTCTAGGGGCTGAGGTGTCTGGATCAATCCAGGTCTGCACATGGCCCTCATCAGGGTCGGTAGAAACCGTAAACATCTGTATTTCAGGGATACAGTTTTTCAGGGATTCAATCTAGCTTCGTTTTCCCTTGAAAACCAGATGTGGGGATGACACTCAGGCCTTTATTTTACTCTTGCTACGTTAGGTTAGCACATGGCTGTCCTCACTGACTTTGTTCTTTATTTCTTTATCATTGAGATTTCATATCTCTTCAAGAAATGCTTCATACATGTATGCAACCCTTTCACCCCACACAAACTTGTAGTTTTCACCAAGTTTATTTAGCAGTGCTATAAGGCTATGAGCATGTCGACACAGGTCCTTTCCATCTTAATATCTCACTGTGGACAGAGATTGGACTTTCTGAAGCGACCTGCAGAACATGTTTATCCAGATCTCTATATATCACATTGATGGGAATTAAATGTCACTCCTCCGATCGCCTGTCTCTCCTTTAATTGGTGTGTGATATTCCTCAGTTGTCATTTCTCCAGAATGAGGATGCCATTTTGCGATGTTCCTGTAGGGGGAGGGTAGCGCGTCACTCAGGTTGACCGGTCTGTAATGCATTTCTCGCCAAAGGCTGCCTGTCATTTAGGGGTATGGGTTTTTGGAGGGTATGGGGGGGGAAGGGGTGGGACAATTCATTTACCCAAGCCATCCATCAAGAGAAATCTGTCTTGAACTCTTGGTTTGGGGGCAGCTGGTTGCCTGGACGGACCTAAATGGATTGTCTGCTGTAGCATGAGGACTCCAAACGTCAAAGTACTACACTATGCATCTTTCTTTCCTAAACATACCGATTCCTAAACATTCATATTGATGTGGAGAAATGAATGGATGTTTGTCCAAAAAGAAGCCAACACATATTGTTTTTATGTCTATGCGGTTGCTGCCACAATCATTTAACAATTGCATTATGTGGATATGGAGTGTGAATCCAATTTAAACAGAACTAAATGTGTCCTCCCTCCAGCGAACCCTTTCCTGATGCCCCCTCATTGACGAGCAGACTGTTAAATAGTCATTTAAGCTCTGCTTAAATTATCAAGCAATTTTATGCGGTGCAAATGGACTCCGAGACCTTTTTTCCAGCATGCCTTGTCCATATTTGTATTATTTGTTCCAACATTATCAAAATGTATCCCGAATTAAAGAGCATTCTTGGCAAGTTCATCTACATAATGTTATTTATTAGAATCCCACTCTGGCTTCAAGGACTAGGCTCGGATATAATTTGTGCTCATTGTATATCATATACTAATCAATCTCACTGCAAGAAAAGTGTAAATGCCAAGGACGGCTCTAAATAAAAGGTGGGAGACAATACATGCATATCAATTAAGGGAGCATGCTTTGCCATTCAACTTCCTGCCATGGTGCTATGGGCACAGCCAGGCAGAAACCTTCCCAACAGCTGGGAATGTACTCTGGTGCTATCAGCCATAGTTCTGACCGCCAGTCCAGAAAGAGAACATAGTCATTGCCTGTCAAATCTCCTCTCCTCCCTTTCCCCTGAGTGACTTCCCAGGTGGCCATCCACTTTTCTTTGGCAAATCAAAAGGTGCAACCGTCCCGCTGCTTCCTCAAACAATCACCTTTACCACAGTGAAGTGTCCTTTTACTCACCCTTCTTACAGGGTGCAACCTATTTTATACTCGGCAGTAAATCTTGAAGTGCCACCATTTATGGTAGTTTTTGAAAAGCAAGGTAGGCTAGAGCAGGAATGGGTAACTGGCAGCTGGCCTGCAGACCCCCCCCACCCCCCTTTATTAAGGACCTCAGTCGGGGTCGCAACTTACTGTTGAGAGTTAGAATAGTATAATACACAAGGTGCAATTTTGAAATGTGGTTGTGTATCAGCAGTTTTTCTCTTGTTATATCAGTCACTGACAGTCACTCATTTAGCCTTTGTCAGCAAAAAAAAGTGATTGGTAAGTTAGTCTAGCCAGCTATCTAAACTTGTAATTATCGAATTACCGACTGGGGGTCCCCCATTGATTTTGTTTGTCACTTTCACTCAGATACCATATTAAAAACTCTCTCCACCCTATGGCAAAATGTGAAGAATTACAGGAAGTTAGTTATAAAACTGCTACATTTTCTCTACACCCCATGGAAAAATGTGTAGAATTGCAGGAAATTAAAATTGTCTAGAATTGCAGGAAACATGTTTTGTTCACTAAGGGCCCTCAACAAAATTTCACTTAGGGCCCTCAAAAGGCTAGGGCTCTGACTGCATGTGTGGGTACGCAGACACCGAGCCACCGCGGACCTTCATGATGAGTTCAGATTTTTTGTGGCTCCCACCTCCATCAAAGTTACCTATCCCTAGAGCAATGCATGTTCCTTTTACAGTCTTGTACTGTACATTCTCTCTATGTAGCAATCTCAAATGTTTCCGGATATGGCTTAATAATGACAGATTATTGAACTTAACCCTTATAATATCACTATCTTTGGTCATCGATCAAAATACACCTGAAAATATAATGAGCTTTGGACTTGACGAACATAGCTGTTCGATAAATGATGATACATTGGACAAAATAATTTCAAGAACATTTCTGTTTACATATTTCTGTTCCCTGCCTCGCCATGCAATATGCAAGTCACAGCTATTTAATGTTAACACAGTACCACTTGAGGCAATGTACGCCAAAGCGTTCAGTCATGAAATGCCTTAACCAAACACACATCCTGTTCAACCATGTATATTTCATCACTAATCTAGAAATAATGTTAACTTCTTAATTAACCATGTGTCACATTTATGGCTATTGAATAATGAATGAGTAGATCATGCACATTTCCACAAACTGAACTGCCTATTTGTTCTTAGCTTAGTCAAAGCTGCAGGGCAATACTGCTCAGTGACAGTGACATATTGTAACTACAATTAGACAGTGAGAGTCCTCCTCTCCTTCCTCTCCATCAGCTTAACAGAATGAACCGGTGGCATAAACTGCAGGGATTTAAATGCAACTCTCAATGGCCGTCAGCTATTTCATGTGAGACCATTCGACAGGGATGAGGGGATGGGGGGGGGGTTCACGAACGGCTTGTGATTTTGCAGATCAAGGACTCTAGGACGCTGCCAGTCAATTGAATATGCTGCCAATGCGCACACCCCTATTTAAACCTCACATGTGAAGAGGGATTTCTGAGCAAGCTGCTCGGTCCCCCACCGTTCCGCAGCAAAAATAAAGCAGTCTTTATTCTTTCTTTTTTGTACCATTTATATAACTAAGACCACGAAAAGCTGTTTCTTTGGATATGGCTTTGAATTGAATAGTGACAGTATTCCTCCATTATGATCATGTGTAAAGGGCACTCCCAAGGGAGTTAAGTTTACACTCTTGGGACTGTGGGTAGTGTGCCCACCTTGGGATGTACCTACTCCTGCTGGTGGTTGCGTTGGCTAGGAGAAAACACAATTTATCTGTACCCTACCAAAAACAAAAACAATATTTTTCTAGTGATATCAGTTGGAATCCCAAAACAGCCCTAAGTAAAACATCTAGACAAAAATAATGAAATGCTGCTTATGACTGTTGATGATAGAACACATCACATATTCACCCTGATGTAAGTCACTCAACAATTGGTTAAACCTTTCTCATCCCCTAATAAAACGTCTCCTCACTCCAAACATTTCGAGTGAGTATGTTCCCTTCCGGGTGAAGCTGAGGTCGAAATATGGACACCGTCCCGTAGGGCTTTGATCCCTACTAAATAACATATCATAATGCAGTCCATTATGATCATTTGTCAGAGCACATAGTGTAGTGGTAACGATCCATCAATGGAAATGACAACCTTGCTAAAAAGGATTAGTGTTAATGTAAATGGTTGCTTCAGTTATTTTCATAATGGCTGATCTCAGTGTGGATACATGTAAAATCTCTGAGAAGATGAACAGAATTGTGATTTTCTTCTAACAATATCAAAGTCATTACTGCATAGCGGCTTTTTTTATTGTTGTGCAATTGATGATCGTTGACCTGAAATTTTTGATCGACAATGGTGCTAAAAATGTAAATGTTTTCAATACCACCCAAACATTTGACCTACCAAAACAGAAACAGAAGTCCCACAAGGCACTTGTTCGAAGAGAGGTGCAAATCACAGACTTGTGTGTTGGTGGAACTGGGTGCATTTTCAATGACTCATTTGATATTGTCCTCTTGGTAATCATGCTTTTGTCCGTGTTTCTCTAGCCTGCCTCTATTGCTGCACTGCATCACATCCCTCCCCATTGCACAGAAACACATTGCCATGGCAACTTAGGCTGAGGAGATTTACAAGTAGAATTGCTGTGGTCCAGAAAACACCAACATCATTAAACAATGTAAATGTAAACACACACTGTATAGCCTGAAAACATGGTTAAAACTATAATTTTTGGCAGGCCACACAAGCTAACAGAACGGGACTGGCGAGTGCTGAAGCACGTAACGCGTAAAAATTGTCTGTCCTCGGTTGCAACACTCACTACCAAGTTCTAAGCTACCTCAGGAAGCAACATCAGCAAAATAACTGTTTTCCGGGAGCTTCATGAAATGGTTTTCATGGTTGAGCAGCCGCACACAAGCCTAAGCTCACCATGCGTAATGCCAAGCGTCAGCTGGAGTGGTGTAAAGCTTGCCTCCACTAGAGCAGTGGAAATGCGTTCTCTGGAGTGATGAATCACGCTTCACCATCCGGCAGTCTGATGGATGATTCTGGGTTTGGCGGATGCCAGGGGAACGCTACCTGCCCCAATGCATAGTGCCAACTGTAAAGCTTGGTGGAGGAGGAAGAATGGTCTGGGGCTGTTTTTCATGGTTCAGGCTAGGCCCCTTAGTTCCAGTAAAGGGACATCTTAATGCTACAGCATACAATGACATTCTAGATGATTCTGTGCTTCCAACTTTGTGGCAACAGTTTGGGGAAGGCCCTTTCCTCTTTCCGCATGACAATGTCCCCGTGCACAAGGCGAGGTCCACACAGAAATGTTTTGTCAAGATCGGTGTGGAAGAATTGGCCTGCACAGAGCCCTGACCTCAACCCCAGTGACAGAAGGGCAGCCAACAAGTGCTCTGCATATATGGGAACTCCTTCAAGACTGTTGGAAAATCATTCCAGGTGAAGTTGGTTGAGAGAATGCCAAGAGAGTGCAAAGCTGTCCTCAAGGCAAAGAGTGTTTTTTTTAGAATCTCAAATATAAAATATATTTAGATTTGTTTAACACTCTTTTGGTTACTACATGATTCCAAATGTGTTATTTCATAGTTTTGATGTCGTCACTATTTTTCTACAATGTAGAAAAAAGCAAAAATAAAGAAAAACCCTTGAATGAGTAGTTGTTCTAAAACTTTTTACCGGTAGTGTATTAATATATATATATATATATCTTGATTAGATAAGTACTTAACACCCTGAGTCAATACATGTTAGAATCACCTTTGGCAACGATTACAGCTGTGATTCTTTCTGGGTAAATAGATAAGAGCTTTCTCTGGCAGAATTGTGCAACATTTGTCCATTATTCTTTTCCAAATTCTTCAATCTCCCTCAAATTGATTGTTGATCATTGCTAGACAACCATTTTCAGGTCTTGCCATAGAGTTTCAAAGCAGAATTAAGTCAAACTGTAACTCGGCCAACCAGGAACATTCACTGTCTTCTTGGCAAGCAACTCCAGATTAGATTTAGCCTTGTGTTTTAGGTTATTGCCGTGCTGAAAGGTGAATTCATCTCCCAGGGTCTGGTGGAAAGCAGACTGAACCAGGTTTTCCTCTAGAATTTTGCCTGTGCTTAGCTCCATTCCATTTATTTTTTATCCTGAAAAACTCCCCGGTCCTTAACGATTATAAGCATATCCATAACATTATGCAGCCACTGCTATGCTTGAAAATATGGAGAGTGGTACTCAGTAATGTGTTGTATTGGATTTGCCCCAAACATAACACTTGTATTCAGGACAAAAAGTTTATTGCGTTGCCATATTTTTTGCAGTATTACTTTAGCCGCCTTGTTGCAAACAGGATGCATGTTTTGGAATATCTTTATTCTGTACAGGCTTCCTTAATGGAGTAACTACAATGTTGTTGATCCATCCTCAGTTTTCTACTATCATAGCCATTAAACTATGTAACTGTTTTACAGTCACCATTGGCCTCATGGTGAAATCCCTGAGCGGTTTCCTTCCTCTCTTGCAACCGAGTTAGGAAGGACGCCTGTATCTTTGTAGTGACTGGGAGTATTGATACACCATACAAAGTGTAATTAATATGCTCAAAGGGATATTCCATATCTGTTTATTTTTTTCTACCAATCTACCAATTAAAAAAAAAAAAATTGAACCTTTATTTAACTATGCAAGTCAGTTAAGAACAAATTCTTATTCACAATACCGGCCTACCCCGGCCAAACCCTAACCCGGACAACACTGGGCCAATTGTGCGCCACCATATGGGATATATAGGTGCCCTTCTTTGCAAGGCATTGGAAAACATCCCTGGACTTTGTAGTTGAATCTGTGTTTGAAATTCACTGCTCGACCGAGGGACCTTATAGATAATTGTATGTGTGAGGTACAGGGATGAGGTAGTCATTCAATAATCATGTTAACCTCAAAGTGTAAGCCGTTAGAGGAAGGGGGGCTACTAAGCTAACATATGGAATTGTTTAAGAGAGGTCATACCATGGATCGTTTAGCAATTTAATTTGGAATTTTAGGACAGTCAAAAAATAAATCATAAGGAATATGGTTTTGAAGTGTCTGTCCTATATTCAGGAAATGTGTTAGTTTTTTGGACACATATTTAACCCCTTATATTTGTTGGCACAAAACTACCTCGATACTTCCGTTCATTTGTAAGGGTTACATTCAGATGAGTCCCGTGACACTTTTGTGGGACGTAGAGCAAAATGGAGAACACCATTGTGTTCGTGAGAGTCTCCCCGTTCCATAATGGGGTATATTAGTTAAAACCAGTGGAGGCTCCTCAGAGGAGGAAGGGGAGGACCATCCTCCTCAGTGAATTTCATAAAAAGAAAAAGTGAAAATATTTTTTGGGGACAAATCTATACGAAATATATTCACGTCACCAAATAATTGATTAAAATACACTGCAACGAAGGTCTACAGTAGCCTCAGCAGCCCTCTGTAGGTCAGCACCATGGTGTTGCCGAAGGACAGGTATCTTCAGTCCTCCTCTGGGTACAATGACTTCAATACAAAACCTAGGAGGCTCATGGTTCTCACCCCCTTCCATAGACTTACACATTAATTATGACAACTTCCGGAGGACGTCCTCCAACCTATCACAGCTCTTGCAGCATGAACTCACATGTTGTCCACCCAATCACTCCAGTATTAATGCTAAATTGTAAGTATTTTCGCCTCTAGGGCCTATTTATTGCCTACCTCCCTACTCTTCTACATTTGCCACACTGTACACAAATGTTTCTATTTTTCTTTTCTTTTGTGTTATTGACTGTACGTTTGTTTATGTGTAACTCTGTGTTGTTGTATTTGTCGCACTGCATGCTTTATCTTGGCCAGGTCGCAGTTGTAAATGAGAACTTGTTCTCAACTGGCCTACCTGGTTAAATAAAGGTGAAATAAAAAAATAAAAAAGAATAATAAAGTATCAGAGAATAAATCTGATACTGAAAGCATAAGCTACAGCTAGCTAGCGCTGCAGTGCATAAAATGTGGTGTGTCAAAGAGAGAGAGAAAAACAATAGTTTAACAGTTTTGAACAAATTAATTTCTTCCAAAATTAAGGAGAAGCAAGAGAGAGAGAGAGAGCTAGCTATATTTGGTTGTATTTTTATAAACTTTCACCTTCACTTAGCTAGATGAATGCAGCTAGCTAGTTTAGCATACTCAAACACCTGGCTCAAACGGAGATGGATGCTATGTTAGCTAGCTGGCTACAGCTATCCAACACTGGATCTCTTCCAAATCAAGGTAAGCTTTTGGTTTTATTAATTTATTGCCACCTGGGCCTGCTGGTGTAACTGCTAAACTGCTTTCTGACTGTATACTGTACTGCATGATTGTAGTGGTTTTACTAACGTGTTAGTTCTAGTAGCTATGTTGACTAGGAGGTGTCAATGATGTAGGCTGTGTAGTGGTTAGCGGTCATGATATGAAGTTTTGGTTTGTAAAGTGACCAGGCAGCTGATGCGTTGTGCACTGAAGTCCACAAACAAAGGGAAAAGGTGAGAGGAGGAGAGCGCGTAGATAGCTGCGAGAAGGAATTATATATATAGTACAATGAGCAAAGTGATGATGCTGTTTTTATATAGCTGCTATGAAAGTGAACTGTGTTTAAGTCTGATCGGGGTGCATGCATACCGCCGACTCTGTTGTAAAACGTTTCTTAAAAGCAAACGGGACGAAGCGGGGAATTTGTCCAATAGAAACTCTCATTTGCAACTGTTGGACTAATGATTACACCCTAGATCAGCTAGATGGAGGAAGGACTGTGCAAGGTGGTATTGAATGTGTCACTGTCTGTCACCTTGATTGCTAAAAATTATCTCGACCTGTGCATCTACGTTCTAAACTTTTATTCATAGGCTAGGTTGTAGCAAACCTCATGATGGGTACAGGGAAAATTGGAGTATCATGTAGTAGCCTAAACCTATCGATGTTACATTGAGCTGGGTGAATGGAATCTGAATGGCAGTCATCCAATATGCTGTAATAGAAATGAGGCCATGCTCATCTTAAACGGCACCGACCACCACTGGTTCAAACGGTTCGGAAGCGACAGACAGCAGTTGGCACATCAGAGTTACCGACTTCAGACGAGTCCCGTGAGTCCCCAGGCCAAATCTTTCGAATGCTACAGACGTTTCCCCAAGAAGACTGATTTTCCTGATGTCTCATGGTCTGAGAAACATCGCTGTAGCTTGGCCACGTTCCACCGACATAGGCGGAAGGCTGACATAGGCGGATGCGTGAAATTGAAACGCAGCCCATGCAAAAATATCTCTAGCTTTAACTGATGGATTTTGATGCCGATTTTTTTATTGTCTTACTTAGATTGACGCACAGATGCATCAAAAGACTCTTAAGGATTTTAAACACTATTGCACACAAAGTGAGTCCATTTTTACTCCTGAAGTTATTTAGGCTTGCCATAACAAAGGGGTTGAATACTTATTGACTCAAGATATTTCAGATTTTCATTATTTATTAATTTGTTAACATTTCGAAAAACATGATTCCACTTTGACATTATGGGGTATTGTGTGTAGGCCAGTGACAAAAAAATCTAAATTTAATCATTTTTAAAATTCAGGCTGTAAGACAACAAATTGTGGAAAAAGTCTAAGGGTGTGATTACTTTCTGAAGACACTGTAACTTAGTCATTGTCTTTATCATTTAAAACTCCATTGAGAGTTCAACATTATTTCTCCCATTACTGACGAGCTTTTGATCGGTTAGCTGCCACTCCCTTGTGTCCCTTTTGAGCCAATATGCGTACAGAATAACTGAAGCGCGTGCTAATGTTCTCAAATCAATGACCTCAACAACTCCCTGCAGGGTTAAAAAAAAGGATGCCAAGGCTTTACCAAAAAACACACATATGGCTTGTTAATGGTCTTGCCAAGATCCCACAGGCCACAGAGGTCAATTCAACGTCTATTCGACATTGATTCAACGTAATTTCATTGAAATTACATGGAAACAACATTGATTCAACTTGTGTGTACCCTGTGGGGGGACAAGGGGATATGGTGTTCCATCTTGAGGGCTGTCTTTTTCCTTTGATTTCTTATTGAGGCCCTGTAATAAAGGGACATTTGTCTTGAAGTGGAAGAAAGGATGGTAAGATGCTAGAGACCTCTCAGACTGACAGATGCGGTGTGTTGTCATCACCTTGCTTTCAATCAGTCTCACATAATGGCCTAACTTCCCATAGCCGGCGGTGTGCGGTTGGCGCAGTGATTAAGAACTCCTCTCGGCCAATCGCAGGCAGCCCAGGATATCGCTATGTCTTCCTTTGAAGGCCAGTGGCCTGCTGATGATAACAGTGGCTGATAGATCTGGATCTCTGAGCAAAAGTCTGCAGGCGGACTGCTACACATTCTCCACATGTTTGCTTTGGAGCATGAGCGTGAATTTGAATGAACCTAACGAAAAGGCCAGCATAATCTTACTCTCAGAAGAAAATGAGACTATAGAGAGATGAGAGTGCTAGAGATATATATATATAATTTGATCACTCTTTTGTTTCTGAGAACTTTCCTGAGCCGCAGGAAATGCAGATGAGCTTCGTAATTTATATAAATTCACTGAAAACACACACACATATAACGCAGGTTATATTAACAGTATTCCACTTTTCATGTAGCCTCATTTTGACCACCGTTCAAACAACAATATGGACTAAATGGTAAAATGCTGTTGCTGTGGGATTATTTTGTGGTGACAATGTACACTGAGTGTACAAAACCTTAAGGAAACCTGCTCTTTCCATGGCATAGACTGACCAGGTGAATCCAGGGGAAAGCAGGTGAATCCAGGTGAAACCTAAGATCCCTTATTGATGTCACCTGTTAAATCCACTTCAAATAGTTAAGATGAAGGGGAGGAGACAGGTTAAAGAAGGATTTTTAAGCCTTGAGACAATTGAGACATGGATTGTGTACGTGTGCCATTCAGAGGGTGAATGAGTAAGACAAAAGATTGAAGTGCCTTTGAACGGGGTATGGTAGTAGGTGCCAGGCGCAACGGTTTGTGTCAAGTACTGCAACACTGCTGGGTTTTTCACGATCAACAGTTTCCCGTGTGTGTCAAGAATGGTCCACCACCTCGCAAAGTACATCCAGCCAACTTGACACAACTCTGGGAAGCATTGGAGCCAAAATGGACCAGCATCCCGTGGAATGATGCATGCAGGAGAAGTGTGTTTCAGTATTTTATTAAATTACAGAGTCAGTTTTGTCTCAAAATGTCTGTTCACAGTCCCCCAACTGGAATATTGAAAGGCACAATGCCAAGTTACAAAATAACAATTCTTCCTAATCGTTCTACTGGATTACAGTGGTGGGCGTTGTGAGGAACAAGTGCCTCAGTGCACTCATAAAAGTGGCGGGAAACATAACTAAGTGCTAACATAGTTAAATGCTAACAACAACCTAATTGTGTCCTAAATCTACATTTTCCCATCCTCATGTGAGCTATGCATGTGAGTCATCCACTAGAGTTAACTTAGTACTGTGGTAAGTAGCTGTGAGTTCAGTGTAGAGTAACAGCACACATTGGTAACAGCACACCTCGGGCAGGTGAGACAAAAGGTCTTTCATCATGCTCTCCTTCTTTTTCCAAAGAGGATATTCTTCATGCACTCTAATTTAGCAACTGTAGGCTACCATCAGAGCTAAGGTTACTGCTACAGTACTAACACTATTTTGGTAAAATCTTGAAATATATGTGAAAGTAAGGTGTAATAGCACACCTAAAGACTGACTAGAATGGATTTTTGCATTTGAATGTAAATATGTTGAACGTTCAGTTTACTATCAATTCTGAAATGGCCCGGAAGTGTGTGAAATGCCAATGTTAATTTTGCATTTTGTAATGTGTTTATGTTGAACAGAGCGTTCTGTGAGGCACCTTCTGTGAAGGTGTGAGGAGCCACTCTAATCATACATAATAATACATCTCTATGTATTCGTGCACAGGACTTGCCATTAATGCAATTGCAGTAATTTTGCGTTTGTCAGTTTCCGACTGGCAACACATCATTAAAACTAGATTTGAATCCAGTGCTGCGTGAGAGTGCATCAGAATAATGCTATAGTGTACGCACTCAATAATGGCTTTGGTTCAATCAAAACAAACAATACGCTAACCACACATTATTCATTCACTGCTCCACTCACATGTCAAGATATTGTGAGGGTTGAAGCGCAAACAACTTATTTATCCTTAAGAAAATAAAAAAACATTATTCTCCACACGTATTATAAATCATAGCACAAGCAGTGTTGCTATATAACAGTGTTGTCAAACTCATTCCATGGAGGGCCTAGTGTCTGCTAGTTTTGGTTTTTCCTTTCAATTAAGACCAACTGTAGACAACCAGGTGAGGGGAGTTCCTTACTAATCAGTGGCCTTAATTCATCAATCAAGTACAAGAGAGGAGCGAAAACCGGCAGACACTCGGCCCTCCGTGAAACGATTTTGACAAGTGCTATACATCAACAGTGTTGATTATATAACGTGCATTCACTTATTGGAGAAAAAAAGGTTGGACTTACAGTACCAGGCAAACATTTGCACACACCTACTCATTCAAGGGTTTTTCTTTATTTTTGCTATTTTATACATTGTAGAATAATAGTGAAGACATCATCAATATGAAATAACACTTTTGGAATCATGTAGTAACCAAAAAAGTGTTAAACAATCGAAATATATTTTATATTTGAGATTCTTCAAAGTAGCCACCCTTTGCCTTGATGACAGCTTTGCACACTCTTGGCATTCTCTCAACCAGCTTCACCTGAAATGCTTTTCCAACAGTCTTGAAGGAGTTCCCACGTATGCTGAGCACTTATTGGCTGCTTTTCCTTCACTCTGCGGTCAAACTCATCCCAAACCATCTCAATTGGGTTGAGGTTGGGTGATTGTGGAGGCCAGGTCATCTGATGCAGCACTCCATCACTCTCCTTCTTGGTCAAATAGCCCTTTGTACTGTGGGTGTGTCCAAACTTTTTACTGGTACTGTATATCAAAACACTGCTCTGTTTCTGTCATCTATCCTTATACTGTATATTTTGACAATAGCATGTAAAGATAATTTCTGTTCCACTTGTAATGCATTTTTCTTTCAGTCAAACATTACTCTTGATTCAAGAATACTCCTCTGCATTCAATTCTTATTAATTTTCTGTTCACTGCAGTTCACTTCCTTTCCTTACTGTACTAACACAGCATAACATTTCTTGAGACAGAAAAATGTAAGCTTTCAATATATACATTTTTCTATAGTTACACACGAGAATTGACAGCTTTCTGCAAAACATGACCCTTGCTTTTAATAAAATTCATGGATATGGACATGTCTATATTTGCACTGTTGTAAATACAATTCATTCGGAAAGTACTCAGACCCCTTGACTTTTTCCACATTTTGTTACATTATGGCCTTATTCTAAAATTGATTAAATTGTTTTTTCCCCCTCATCAATCTACACATAATATCCCATAATGACGAAAAACAAATACAGGTTTTTAGAAATGTCTGCAAATGTATAAAGAAAACGGAAATATCACATTTACATAAGTATTCAGACCCTTTACTTTGTTAAAGCACCTTTGGCAGTGATTACAGCCTCAAGTATTCTTGGGTATGACGCTACAAGCTTGGCACACCTGTATTTGGAGAGTTTCTCAAATTCTTCTCTGCAGATCCTCTCAAGCTCTGTCAGGTTGGATGGGGAGCGTTGCTGCACAGCTTTTTTCAGGTCTCTCCAGAGATGTTCGATCGGGTTCAAGTACGGGCTCTGCTGGGCCACTCAAGAACATTCAGAGACTTGTCCCGAAGCCACTCCTGTGTTGTCTTGGCTATGTGCTCAGGATTATTGTCCTTTTGGAAGGTGAATCTTCAGCCCCAGTCCTGAGTGCTCTGGAGCAGGTTTTCATCAAGGATATCTCTGTACTTTGCTCCATTCATCTTTCCCTCGATCCTGACTACTCTCCCATTCCCTGCCGCTGAAAAACATCCCTACAGCATGATGCTGCCACCACCATGCTTCACCTTAGGGATGGTGCCAGGTTTCCTCCAGACGTGATGCTTGGCATTCAGGCCAAAGAGTTCAATCTTGGTTTTATCTGACCAGAGAATCTTGTTTCTCGTGGTTGGAGAGTCCTTTGGGTGTCTTTTGGCAAACTCCAAGCAGGCTGTCATGTGCCTTTTACGTCTTTACGCCTTTTACGTCTTTCGTCTGCCACTCTACCATTAAGGCCTGATTGGTGGAGTGCTTCAGATATGATTGTCTTTCTGGAAGGTTCTCCCATCTCCATAGAGGAACTCTGGGGCTCTGTCAGAGTGACCATTGGGTTCTTGGTCACCTCCCCAACTAAGGCCCTTCTCCCTCAATTGCTCAGTTTGGCCGGGCAGCCAGTTCTAGGAAGAGTCTTGGTGGTTCGAAACGTCTTCCATTTAAGAATGATGGAGGCCACTGTGTTCTTGGGGACCTTCAATCCTTCAGACATTTTTTGGTACCCTTCCCCAGATCTGTGCCTCAACACAATCCTGCCTCGGAGCTCTATGGACAATTCCTTCGACCTCATGGCTTGGTTTTTGCACTGTCCACTCTGGGACCTTATCTAGACAGGTGTGTGCCTTTCCAAATCATATCCAATCAATTGAATTACCACAGGTGGACTCCAATGAAGTTGTAGAAACATCTCATGGATGATCAGTGGAAACAGAATGCACCTGAGCTCAATTTTGAGTCTCATAGCAAAGGGTCTGAACGCAAAAGTTCATTTTTAATCTATTTTAGAAAAAGTCTGCAACATAACAAAATGTGGGAAAGGTCTTAGGGTCTAAATACTTTACGAATGTGCTTTACATGAAGTGAATACTTGATTATTCAACACGCATATTTTCCTTTGCAGAAGATGCATTTGTCTGTGCGTCAAACTGAGAAATCAAGCAGATTGTGTTCTCCTCGCCTGTTTCCATTTGCTTTATATTGGAATCAGGAAACCCAGTACAGTTTGACCAAGACTACATGACCTGAGTGACAATACAGGCTAGCTTTCAGAAGGAGGAAGACTGGGTATGTTAATAGACCCACACTGCTCTTCTTTTTACACCGAGCTGTCATTTAGCATTACTCTCTTGCGTAAGTCAACCATGCTTTGTAAAAGAAAGTTCCTTTCACTGTTTCACGCCTTCACGCTGTGAGTCATCCTCGGCTGTTACCGTTGAAAAGCAATGTAATTGGCTCCAGGTAAATGGATGCTTTATAAAATTGTTATAGTGAGGTGAGAGACAACCAATTAACTGACTGAGCTGAGCCAGTGTCCTTGGTCTGTACTCATTGAAGCTTTATGAGACAACAAACAAAAAGCAAAGAATAATGATCTGCTCTATGGTTTAGTCATAGCATACTGTATAGTAGGGATGGGCACGGTTAATCGAATATCCAGATTTTTTGGGGGTCTATTTTAACAATGAAAAAGCTTTGTCTAAATTAAATTATTCCTGTGACATTTTTACCTACAAGGATATACCATGACATTTGAAATTCTTAATTTAATAAAACGACAAACTTTTGAATGTAGCTTTTATATTGAGCTAACTTACTGCTGCGCATTTACCCCTCTAGTCTGCCCTGGTAGGCTTTTTTCCTCATGTTGTGTAATTCTTACACACACCCATCAGTTGAAAAATCTCCATCTGTCCATTTTGTCCAATCTTCTGTTTGGTTCTGTACCCCACTACCAAATTTATTTGCCATTATTTTACACGGCCCCCTTGGTTCCCAGTTCGGATCGTCCCTCCTGCTCTTACTATTCCCATTACCCATATTTAAAGTGTTTGAGAGAGCTAATCTCCTGTTCAGGAAATTAGTCAAGCACACAATTCTCTCAATACCTTGATTTAACTGTCACAAGCACACTGCTTTCACGCTGGAGCTAATCTCCTGTTCAGTAAATTAGTCAAGCACACAATACTCATACTTTGGTTTCACAAATTTCTCTCATACACTAGTGTTCTATTCATACAGGGGTTTAGATATCTACACTAGTTGTTCTATTTAACAGCATATTCGGAATAGTACTCTTCTTTCATAACTCCACATACATAATAACGTTATACATCAAACTTCACAGATGAGACACGTTATCTTCCTGTAATCACAAAAAAACTGTCATGTTACCCTCAGAGATATGGTATCCTCATTACTAACAAGGCAAGTCATCTAAACATGTTATGCTTTTATTAATCGAGACATCCTCTGTGACATGTTATCCTCTACCTATAGATAATGTAGGTAACATTATAGATCGGCTCACACAAAACTGGCAAACTCAGCTCACACAAAACTGGCAAACTCAGCTCACACAAAACTGGCAAACTCAGCTCACACAAAACTGGAAAACTCAGCTCACACAAAACTGGAAAACTCAGCTCACATTCACACAACTTTCACTTTATACTATTCCCAAACACACTCGGTAATCTCATTACCCCATGTGCATCTTCAACGATTCTCTTGTTGTTACTTGCTATGAACCATATGTATCGTCAACGTTCTCTTGCCGCTACTTGCTATACATAACACCCCGTATTCAAAAATACCTTGTATTATTTTGAAGTGGCTGCAGACCACATAGACATTTCTTGTAAATGCCTACATACAGCTGTCAGCGAGGCTTTCCATGGTACCGTTACGCCCTCACTCTAGTTTTCTCATAAAATGAGTGAATAGTCTTCTCTTTATAAGACTATGGGTACCTTTTTATGCATTACTCGTTTTAATGTTGTTGTTTTTTATTTTACAAAATATATATACATATTAATTTAAATTGACTTACTGAAATTCAGAAGACATGTCCCTCAGAGGTTCACGGATCAAGTATCTTCCCCGGGCAGCTCAGTAAAAGTCTGGTCTGGGTGGGTCTACGTCGTCTTTGGCCAGACAGGAATTTCCCTTAATCTTTCCCACTAGAGAATGTGGCACCAGTGTCTCCCTCGCAGACCTTCACTCGGATACTCCACAGGTGGTATCACTGATCCTGTTTGTTGCCGCCAAATTGTTGTGGAAATTCCAACACAGGACACTCAAAGTCAATATTAAATAATTCACTCTTTATTGTCAGCAAGCTGTAGAGGTCAGTCAAACTATGACGATTCTCATCCTCGTCTGATGAGGAATATGAAAGATTGGACCAAAATGCAGCGTGGTATGTGTCCATGTTAAATTTATTAAACTGAACACTGAAATACAAAATAACAAAGGTGAAAAAAACAAAACAGTCCTATCAGGTGACAGAACACAAAACAACTACCCACCAACACAGGTGGGAACAGGCTACCTAAGTATGGTTCTCAATCAGAGATAACGATTGACAGCTGCCTCTGATTGGGAACCATACCAGGCCAAACACAGAAATACAAAACATAGAACAAAACATAGAATGTCCACCCCAAATCACGCCCTGATCAAACCAAAAATAAAGACATAAAAAAGGAACTAAGGTCAGAACGTGACAGTAACCCCCCCCCCCCCCACCCCAAAGGTGCGGACTCTGGCCGCAAAACCTGTACCTATAGGGAAGGGTCTGGGTGGGCATTTCACCGCGGTGGCGGCTCTGGTGCGGGACGTAGACCCCACTCCACCTTAGTCCTGGCCCACTTATGTGGCGCCTCTGGAGTGGCGTCCCACGCCGCCGACCCTGGACTGCGGACCCTTACAGCGGGCCCCGAATAGGGGGGAGACTCTGACAGCGCCGGACAGGCGGGAGACTCTGGCATCGCCGGACAGGCGGGAGACTCTGGCATCGCCGGACAGGCGGGAGACTCTGGCATCGCCGGACAGGCGGGAGACTCTGGCATCGCCGGACAGGCGGGAGACTCTGGCAGCGCCGGACAGGCAGGAGACTCTGGCAGCTCCGGACTGACGGGCGGCTCTGGCAGCTCCGGACTGACGGGCGGCTCTGGCAGCTCCGGACTGGAGAGAGAACCTGGAGGGAGGAGACGGAGAGACAGCCTGGTGCGTGGGGCTGCCACAGGACCCACCAGGCTGGGGAGACCTACAGGAGGCCTGGTGCGTGGAGGAGGCACCGGATGGACCGGGCTGTGGGGGAACACTGGAGCTCTGGTGCTCAGCCTTGGCACCACTCCTCCAGGCTGGATGACCACTTTAGCCCGGACCCTCCAGAGTGCAGGCACAGGTTGAACCGGGCTATGGGGGAGCACTGGAGATCTGGTGCATACCACTCGTCACCTCTCCCTTAGGCTCAATGCACACATTCGCCCGGCACGGGCGGAGCGCAGGCATAGGGCGCACTGCACCCTCCCAGCGCCCCGGAGACACAGCACGCAGAGCCGGCGCAGGATACCCTGGGTTGAAACGGCGTACCGGAGACCAAACACGCTGAGCCGGCACAATACGCCCTGGCTGGATGCCTACTCTCGCATGGCACTTGCGGGGGGCTGACCTATAGCGCTCCGGGCTATGAGCGCGTACTGGCGACACTGTGCGGTTGGCTCAGGTCTATTGCCTGACTCCGCCAATCTCCCCGTGTGCCTGTTGCACTGCCTTACCTCATATCCCCGCCGCTCAGCTTTAGCTGCTTCCAGTACTTCCTTGGGGCGGCGATATTCCCCAGCCTGTGCCCAGGGTCCCTTACCGTCCAATATCTCCTCCCATGTCCATTTCTCCAGATCGCGCTGCTCCTCTTTACCACGCTGCTTGGTCCTTTTTTGGTGGGTAGTTCTGTAACGATTCTCGTCCTCGTCTGATGAGGAATATGAAAGATCGGACCAAAATGCAGCGTGGTACATGTCCATGTTAAATTTATTAAACTGAACACTGAAATACAAAATAACAAAGGTGAAAAAAACGAAACAGTCCTATCAGGTGACACAACACAAAACAGGAAAAAAACTACCTACCAACACAGGTGGGAACAGGCTACCTAAGTATGGTTCTCAATCAGAGACAACGATTGACAGCTGCCTCTGATTGGGAACCATACTAGGCCAAACACAGAAATACAAAACATAGAACAAAACATAGAATGCCCACCCCAACTCACGCCCTGACCAAACCAAAAATAAAGACATAAAAAATGAACTAAGGTCAGAACGTGACACAAACTTAGATGCATAAGTACCGGTCTGAAGTGAGCTCCCAGAAGTGCGTTCCTTAAATAGCAGTATATAAGGCTCTATCTAAACCTACATAAACATGATTCATTGGATCGGTTCCAACATGTGACAAGCTCCATCTCCTATCTTAACTTAACCTGTCTAGCGGAACCCCCCCACATTCCACTGAAAAGGCAGCGCGCGAAATTCAACATTTTTTTTTTTGAAATATTTAACTTTCACACATTAACAAGTCCAATACAGCAAATGAAAGATAAACATCTTGTGAATCCAGCCAACATGTCCGATTTTTAAAATGTTTTACAGCGAAAACACCACGTATATTTATGTTAGCTCACCACCAAATACAAAAAAGCACAGACATTTCTTTCACAGCACAGGTAGCTTGCACAAAACCCCCAAATAGAGATAGAATTAATCACTAACCTTTGAAATTCTTCATCAGATGAGTCATATAACATCATGTTACACAATAATTTATGTTTTGTTCGATAATGTGCATATATATATATTTAAAAAATCTCAGTTTACATTGGTGCGTTACATGCAGTAATGTTTTGATTCCAAAACATCTGGTGATTTTGCAGAAATACTCATAATAAACATTGATAAAAGATGCAAGTGTTATTCACATAATTAAAGATAAACTTATCCCCTATGCAACCGCTGTGTCAGATTTCAAAATAAACTTTACGGAAAAAGATTAATCTGAGAACGGCGTTTAGAGCACATTCCAGCCAAAGAAATAGTCACCATTTTGGCGTCAACAAAAGCTACAAAAACACTATAAATATGCACTTACCTTCGAATAACTTCATCAGAAGGCACTCCCAGGATTCCCAGATCGACAATAAATGACTGAAAAGTTCCATAAAGCCCATCAAATAGCCACTTGTTGTTAGCATGTTCATCCCAGGAATCCATTTCATGACGCACGAACAATCCATCCAGACAAAAACTAAAAAAGTTCCGTTACAGGTCGTAGAAACAGGTCAAATGATGTTTGCAATCCATATTTAGTATGTGTTTTACATTAATCATCAATAAGGATCCAACCGGAGAATTTCATTGTCTGAAGAAAGAGCATTGGCACGAGAGCTCTCTCTCTCCCTCACGCGCAAATCCTGACTGAGAATTCTGACGACCACTCACTAGAACAGCTCCCATGAGCCCCTCCTTTATAGTAGAATAATAAGACTAAAATCGAAAGACGACGACATCTAGTGGAAGCCCTAGGCAGTGTTTGTTCAGCCATATCTAGACAGGGTACCATTTGACACTGTTTTGAAACTCGACTTCTCATTTCCTGTTTTGACCTCTTCTCAGGTTTTTGTCTGCCAAATGAGTTCTGTTATACTTACAGAAACAATTCAAACAGTTTTAGAAACTTCAGAGTGTTTTCTATACAATAGTAATATTAATATGTATGTATTACCTTCTGGGACAGAGTAGGAGGAAATTTCGTTTGGGCACGCAATTTGTTCAAAGTGGAAACACTGCCCCCTATCCCTATGAATTAAAGAACCTATTCTGGGCATTCTGCCAGATGTCCCTCCGTCATCTCTTGACCAGACACAGGCAGGAACCAAGGATTGTTTTTGTTTTTTTGTTTCTTCAAATAATCTACAATACCTGACATGGTTCAATGCAAAACACTCACCAGAAAACCTTTTTGTAACAGAATCAGTTCTATCTAGCAGCATGTCTGCTGTTTACCTCTGCTAACTTCCTATCTCTGCCTGTTAAAACTTCTTCTTAATAGGGGGCGCTATTTTCACCTTGGGAAAAAATCGTGCCCAAATTAAACGGCCTCGTACTCTGTTCTAGATCATACAATATGCACATTATTATTACTATTGGATAGAAAACACTCTGACGTTTCTAAAACTGTTTGAATTATATCTGAGAGTAAAACAGAACTCATTTGGCAGCAAACTTCCAAACAGGAAGTGAAAATTCTGAAAATGGGGCTCTGTGTCAGGGCCTGCCTATTCAACTGGCTTATATTTATGGATCTGTATGCACTTCATACGCCTTCCACTAGATGTCAACAGGCAGTAGAATGTTGAATGGGGTATCTAGCTTGATGTGAGACCGAATGAGAGCTTTTGGAGTGACAGGTCCGCTCTTTTGGCAGTATTCAACTGCGCACCAGGGAACCTCACATTGTCTTCTGAAATGCGTTAGGTATACACTACGAATTGCTCCGGCTCTGATTTTATTGGATACATATGAGAAAAACATCATAAAGTAGGATTTTCAACCGAGTTTGACCAGTTTATTCGACGTTTATTGGGACTTTTGGAATTTTTCGTTCCATGCGCTAAGATTTCTTGGACATGTGCCCTCCACATGGCTAGCCAAAGTTGCTAATTCGACAGAAGAAATGGACATTCTAAAACAAAACAACGATTTATTCTGGAACTAGGACTCCTTGTACAACATTCTGATGGAAGATCATCAAAAGTAAGAGAATATTTATGATGTTATTTCGTATTTTTGTGGTTTGTGTTGGCTCCAACAAGGCGGAGAATTGTTGGGCGCTGTCTCACAATATTGCATGCTGTACGTTGTACTAAAGTTATTTTTTTAAATCTAACACAGCGGTTGCATTAAGAACCAGTGTATCTTTCATTTGCTGTACAACATGTATTTTTTAGTAAAGTTTATGATGAGTTTTTTGTTTAGATTACGTGACTGTCCAAAATTTCTCCGGACAATTTGGTGCATCATGGCTACGTATTCACAATGTAAAACCACGATTTGTACCTCTAAATATGCACATTTTCGAACAAAACATAAATGTATTGTATAACATGATGTTATAAGACTGTCATCTGATGAAGTTGTTCAAAGGTTAGTGATTAATTTTATCTCTATTTGTGGGTTTTGTGAAAGCTATGTTGGCGGTGAATAAATGGCGTTGTGTGTTTGGCTATTGTGGTGAGCTAATATAAATATATATTGTGTTTTCGCTGTAAAACACTTAAAAAATCTGAAATATTGGCTGGATTCACAAGATGTTTATCTTTCATTTGCTGTACAACATGTATTTTTCATAAATGTTTTGTGATGAGTATTTATGTATTTCACGTTGCTCTCTGTAATTATTCTGGCTGTTTTGGTGCTATTTGTGACTGTGGCTGCAATGTAAAACTACGATTTATACCTCTAAATATGCACATTTTCGAACAAAACATAAATGTATTGTATAACATGATGTTATAAGACTGTCATCTGATGAAGTTGTTCAAAGGTTAGGGATTAATTGTATCTCTATTTGTGGGTTTTGTGAAAGCTATGTTGGCGGTGAAAACATGGTGAAAACATGGCGTTGTGTGTTTGGCTATTGTGGTGAGCTAATATAAATATATTGTAACGACCCGGTATTGTGTTCTGTGTTTGTGGGTGTGTTATGGTTCTCATGGCTACTAGCAGGGGTTAAATATGTCAGGACAGATGGAAAGGTTGGGGGGGTATGATGGGTATGATGGGTAATCCCGCGGGGTTTGGAAATGCATAAATAGGGGTTACTGTGTCATCTCTCTGTCTTCTGTTCGGGCCTTGATCTGTTCCTATGAGAGTGACCCTTAACTCGACATGGTATAATTGTGTACGTTCGGCATTTAGCGGCGTGGGCTGTGGCCTGAACAATAGCCCAGTTTAGGAATAAACCTGTGTTCTGACCTGCACACCTAGAGTCCGTCTCTTTTCTCTTTATGACCCAGCCGGGTCATTACATTGGTGTCAGAAGTGCTTTCGAACTACGGGATCGAGACTAGGCAAGTTAGCTGTTCAGTATAGGCCGGGTTGGCTTTAGCGTGACTCGCATCTACGGTCATGATGCTTGGGGCGAGGCGGAAAATTAAGGAAGAGTCGGACAAAGTATCCGTTGTGGGCTCGGGGGTACCCGGTCGGGAGGGTCGGGCGGCGACTGCCGTAGAAGAGCTGGAGAGCCACATGGCGGGAGTTAAATTGTCAGTCAGCAAGATGGCAGAACTGGCGGGTTTTCCTTCACACCGCTCGAGAGCAGACGTCACGGCGACGGGGATATCGACGTCACCGGGTGCGGAAATGGCTGGGCCTGCTTATGTAAACAGAGATGGTAGCGGCCTATTGTCATTAGCCACGGTAGCGGCTAAACTACCAAAGTTCAATGGACAAGGTAAATGGGAAGTTTTTTTCACTCAATTCGAGTTGTTGGCTAGAGCCGGGAGGTGGTCTGACGAGACGAAAGCGTTACAGCTTGCCCTGAGCCTGGCAGAGGAGGCGTCGGAATGCCTGTTAACGCTAGCCCCGGACGAGAGGGGCGACTACGGTGCGCTAGTGGAGGCATTGGGGGGCCGTTTCGGCAGCGACGCGCAGCCCAACATGCTGCGGATTGAACTGAGTAACAAAAAGAGACTTCAGGGGGAATCATTAAAGGCGTTGGCAAGTGGTATTCTGAGCCTGACCAGGCGGGCTTATGCAACTATGCCGATTGGGGTTGCCACAGTCTATTCACAGCGACCAGGGGAGAAACTTCGAGTCACGGGTGTTCTCAGAGTTGTGTAGACGGTTAGGCGCGGAGAAGACGCGCACTACTCCGCTTCACCCCCAGAGTGATGGGCTGGTGGAAAGATTTAACAGAACATTAGCACAGCAGCTGGCCATCGTTACCTCAAAACACCAGAGAGATTGGGACACCCACTTACCGTTTATTCTTATGGCGTGTAGGTCGGCTGTTCAAGAATCGACTGCGTGCTCCCCAGCACTACTAATGTTAGGTCGTGAGTTGCGCACCCCAGCCGAACTGACGTTTGGCCACCCTCCTGATAATGACGACGGGGTTTTGCCTGGCCCGAACTATGTGCGTCGTCTGCAGAACCGGTTAGAAGCGGCTCACACCTTCGCAAGAGAGCAACTCGAGAACGCAGGGGTGCGCCAAAAGCGCCACTACGACTCGCGTGCTAGGGGGAGGCACTTTGGAGCGGGAGAATGTGTGTGGCTTCACAACCCCACGCGCAAGAAGGGGCGGTGCCCAAAGCTGGACAGTGCATGGGTGGGGCCGTGTCTGGTGATAGAGAGAGTGGGGAAGGTGATGTACCGGGTGGAGGTCCCCCCACGGAGCAGGAAGGTGGTGGTCCACCGGGATCGATTGGCACCCTACAGAGGGAGGAAAACGGTAGGGAATGGGAGTGAGGTCTCTGATGTGAGCCCACGGGAACAGTCTAACGAGGAGACTCTAGCGCAACCTGAGCCTGGGGAGGGGGCTGCTTCTTCGGAGGGCGCTGGAAATGACATTGGGGCAGAGGAGTGTTCTGGGGGTTCACCGGTGAGAGTCACGGGGAGGCCCAAGAGACTGATGCGACCTCCGGGTCGTTTTAAGGATTTTGTTGTGTAACCCTAGGGGCTAGGGTTTAGAAAGGGGGGGCTATGTAACGACCCGGTATTGTGTTCTGTGTTTGTGGGTGTGTTATGGTTCTCATGGCTACTAGCAGGGGTTAAATATGTCAGGACAGATGGAAAGGTTGGGGGGGTATGATGGGTAATCCCGCGGGGTTTGGAAATGCATAAATAGGGGTTACTGTGTCATCTCTCTGTCTTCTGTTCGGGCCTTGATCTGTTCCTATGAGAGTGACCCTTAACTCGACATGGTATAATTGTGTACGTTCGGCATTTAGCGGCATGGGCTGTGGCCTGAACAATAGCCCAGTTTAGGAATAAACCTGTGTTCTGACCTGCACACCTAGAGTCCGTCTCTTTTCTCTTTATGACCCAGCCGGGTCATTACAATATATTGTGTTTTCGCTGTAAAACATTTTAAAAATCGGAAATGATGGCTGGATTCACAAGATGTTTATCTTTCATTTGCTGTATTGGACTTGTGATTTCATGAAATTATATTATATGATATCCCTGTCGCGTTAGGCTAGGCTATGCTAGTCAGCTTTTTTGATGAGGAGGATCCCGGATCCGGGAAAGTGACTCGTTAGAGGTTAATAAAATAGCTTACTGGTGAACACTGATGGGGTATCAGTTCCAATCCTTCAAATCGGCACAGAATAAGAGATGACTCATATCTTTTCTCCCCATCGACTGGAGCTGTTTTCAAATTGATTTGAAACTGAGCAGCCACAGTTCTGTGCCTCTACTTTGTGACTAGTGTTTCCACTGGGTTGTCCCGTCACCCTACCATGCCATTGCTGGCTCGTGGAAAGTTTGGAGAAAGAGACAGCCCAGAAGTGGTTGGAGTTAAGTGAGGCTGGGGGGAGGGGGGGGGGTCAGTTGGTTTAGCGAGGCTGCTGTCAACATAGCCTCCTGCTTTCTGTGTACTTGTGTTGACCAGTGGTCTGGGGGAATTCTGGGCCTGTCGAGAGAGTAAATAACACATTTTTTAAATGTTTTTTTTGGAAGATGTGGCAGGCGCGGTACACTGATAGTACAGCACAGCACCAAAATAAGCTTGACTAATTGGCCATTTGAAAGTCAGGAGATAATTGACAATGTATAATTCATCACAACAAGACATGTGAAACAGTAGGGGGGACAATGTGATTTTAATAAAAGATTACTGTACCTAGGTTGTCATTGCAGATAGCAACATTTACATTTGAGTTATTTGACAGACACTCTTATCCAGAGTGACTTATGTAAAGGTGTGTACCTTAGTAGTCTAGGTAGTCCATTTATCATACATAGACCACAGTCATAGTAGTGTCAAGGACTAAAAGTAAAAATAATTTTGAAAAACAATTACCAAAAGTAATCAACTATGACATCAGAGATAATATCTGTGATATTGTCAAAGTGGAAGCCCTTCTGTTGTTCAACTCTTCAGTTCAGAGTAAAGTCCTAACAGATTTAGAAAAAAATCTATTATTTGATGCTTTGAAGTGTCATTTCCATTTTGTCATAGCCGTCTATAGCCTGCCTCTCCAGTACCACAGTTAGCGTTGTTAGCAAGTTTGTTAATACATAGCCTGCCTCTCCAGTACCACAGTTAGCGTTGTTAGCAAGTTTATTAATAATGTTCCATTTTAAAGCCTTATGCTATTTGTGCCAGTGGGGTTGGAACTATATTGGAAAGATAGAACAAAGACCAACTTTAATTAGCTAAGCTTAGTGGGTCCCAGTTGGTGTGCCTTTGAGGCAAATCCTTGGCAAAACTCGTGTCCACTCTAGTATTCAACTCTTTTTAACAGACTACATAGGCTCCATCTTTACTTTGTTCAGTACACTTCTTAGTTTGCATAGTACTCCATGCAAGGGAAAGATTGATTGTAGATTATTGATTGTAGATTCATTATAGAGCAGTAGCCTATGTTTCTCCCTGCTTTGGTATTTGCAATAAATATTCCATATGTTTTATTTGCGTCGTAAGGATACATGTGTTGCATGTTTGACAGAAATTGGTGGGCCACACACTTACATTCATGTTAGGCCCATGCAATTGTGATTATAGCGATTAGCTTGTTTCCGGACTCAGCGAAGGCAGTTGCCTTTCCTTCCCTTGGTATTTCACCATGTGATAGGAAAATGACACAACATGTCAGCTGATAAAAATTAAGTGTGTCGAACAGAAAAATATGCAATTTTAATTTTAAAATGTTTTAACGGCATGTCAGGATTCATAGACTATTTAAAAGCTCCAAAAACCACTAAATCCCTTTTTGAACTTTGCTCAGGACAGTAACCTTGACAAGTGCGGTAAGTGGTCAAATCTTGTATGCAGGATGTCACAACAATATTACTGCTCAGCTGCGATTCAAGTCAAGCATGCTAATCTCATTAGCCACAACGACCTCACTGGGTTAGCTTCGTCTCAGGACATTAAACATGTTGTTTTTCAGTCCATTTCCACCTTAGCCAGGCAGAAAATATGCTCCTTGCTGAAATATGACGCCTATTGGTTAGGTGAGCGCTCTGTGAGAAAACGCTTCCGCTCACTCGGTTAGCATTTCTCAGTGTATAAACTCAGTGTGTTATGAGTGTGAATGATCATGTTGCACACTTCGTTTCATATCTCTACTTCGGTTAGAGCCATGTTATGCACTTAAGTCATGTAAAAACAGGAGTTTAGTCTAAATAACACGTTTTATTACAGCAACTAGTACTAACTTTACGTCAATTACTCAGTGTCTACTACTTGGTTGTCATTGGTAAAACTTGAACCCTGTCATAAGGTTGTTATAATCTAGCAGATGTCCAAATTAGTCATGACAGTTTGTCTGCTTTTGTCGGCAACTGACTTTCTACAGTCATGTCACATCATTGGTAAGCTATCCAATTAGCTGACCTAGCCAATTGTCTCATAATAATGTAAAGTTAGTCATCTGAACATGACATCAACTGTCATGACTGCTTTTAACATCTGTTCTATCATTATTATGACAAGGAATGTGCTATCCCATTCAATCGTATTGTTACAGCATATGCTTGAAACATACCGGATCCAAAACTCAGATTGTGTCAATGTAAATGAAACACCTCAGACCAGGGATTATTGTAGTGTGGAAAATGTGATTTTAGTGCTTTTCAAAGTTAACTTGAGGAGTTCATTCCAGGGCTCTGGTTTCCACTAATTATGCTCCCATTGACCTGTTGCATATGAACTAGATGACACCACCACCGTACACTCACACAATAAACAGCCATCCAAACGGCATGTCACTTTGAGTGTGGGCAGGAAGGTTTTCTTCACTGGTAGGCAACTGCAGCGTTATGCTAATGAAACATCCAGGGAGAGAGCAGAGCCGAGCTGCAGTCAGAGTTTGTGTGGGCGAAGCTTCTTGCGCGTGTCACTCGCCGCATTCAAATGTCCTCCCTTCTCTCTCTCTCTCTCTCTCTCTCTCTCTCTCTCTCTCTCTCTCTATGTCTGTACACGCAATTTAAATAGATAGTGACGTGTGTTCCAAAACTGGTTCAAATGAATCAGCCGAGGCACCTAGACCCGTTCGGGCAGAAAAATGAAACAGTTTGAGACAACGAGCTATTACATTTCTAAATATGCTGTTTTGAGACAGACAGTGCTCTAGTCACTTTCTGTATGATGACTAGTCAGTATGCCTCATCTGTGGTGGCTTCACAAATGTTCTGAATCACAGAATCTCTTAAAGCACCGTCATGTCAAGTCATTTGTGGTTAGGCTTTGTCACTTGACATACATAGAGCTCTGCGTGACATGCCAGTGAAATGGAAGCTTTAAAAGAAGAGAAAATGCAAAGTAATCTCCTTTCATACTGTTATTGCCTAGTGAAGTAGGTACAGTCAGCACTTGATGGGTAACAAGTGGTCCATATTAGTCAAAGGCAGCAATGTTCTTAAGCTGTATCAACAGATGCCACAATATGCCGTCTCGAGGTCCAATTCTATTTGATCAGTAAGTTCTATCGAAATGAAAGAATTGAAACTCTGTCTTGGGAAGGAATTGCCGATGTCCAATGCTAGTTGAATTGGTGGGTTTAATTGATATTTATTTCGGTCCTAAAGTTATTTTGATACATTATTTCATAGTCCTGTGGATATGTCAACTTTCTCCAAATCAGAAGGGGACCAACAACATCATAGTGTCATAGGTTATGCATGCGTCACTCTTCTCAGCATTTAGACCCCGCTTCACGAAACGCTGAATTTAAAATTGTTGAAGCACCTTTGGCAGCGATTATAGCCTCAAGTCTTTTTGGGTATGACGCTACAAGCTTGGCACACCTGTATTTGTGGTGTTTCTCCAATTCTTCTCTGTTGATCCTTTTAAGCTTTGTCAGGTTGGATGGGGAGCGTCACTGCACAGCTATTTTCAGGTCTCTCCAGTGATGTTCGATAGGGTTTATGTCCAGGCTCTGGCTGGGCCACTCAAGGACATTCAGAGACTTGTCCCGAAACCACTCCTGCGTTGCCTTGGCTGTGTGCTTAGGGTCTTGGCCTGTTGAAAGGTGAACCTTCAGCCCCAGTCCTGAGTGCTCTGGAGCAGATTTTCATCAAGGATATATCTGTACTTTGCTCCATTCATCTTTTCCTCGATCCTGACTACTCTCCCAGTCCCTGAAAAACATCCCCACAGCATGATGCTGCCACCACCATGATTCACCGTAGGGATGGAGCCAGGTTTCCTCTCATTCGTGACGCTTGGCAATCAGGCCTTTTGGCAACTCCAAGCGGGCTGTCATGTGCCTTTTACTGAGGAGTGGCTTCCGTCTGGCCACTCTCCCATAAAGGCCTTATTGGTGGAGTGCTGCAAATATGGTTGTCCTTCTGGAAGGTTCTCTCATCTCCACAGAGGAACTCTAGAGCTCTGTCAGAGTGACCATTGGGTTCTTGCTCACCTCCCTGACCAAGGCCCTTCTCCTCCGATTGCTCAGTTTGGCCAGGAGGCCAGTTCTAGGAAGAGTCTTGGTGGTTCCAAACATCTTCCATTCAAGAATGATGGAGGGTACTGTGTTCTTGGGGACCTTCAATGCTGCAGACATGTTTTGGTACCCTTCCCCGGATCTGTGCTTCGACACAGTCCTGTCTCGGAGCTCTACGGACAATTCCTTCAACCTAATGGCTTGGTTTTTGCTCTGACATGCACTGACAACTGTCTGACCTTATATCGACAGGTGTGTACCTTTCCAAATCATGTCCAATCAATTGAATTACCACAGGTGGACTCCAATGAAGTTAACCCACAGTTAACCCACTGTTCCTAGGCCGTCATTGTAAATAAGAATTTGTTCTTAACTGACTTGCCTAGTTAAATAAAGGTAAAATAAAGATCTTGAGGCTCATAGCAAAGGGTCTGAATACTTATGTAAATACGTTTTTTTAATATATATATGTATATACATTTGCAAACATTTCCAAAAAACTGTTTTTGCTTCAACGTTATGGGGTATTGTTTATAAATTGATGAGGATTTTTTTTTATTTAATCAATTTTAGAATAAGGCTGTAATGTAACAAAATGTGGAAAAAGGGAAGGGGTCTGAATTATTTCTAAATGCTCTGTATGTTTTTAGCATTTCTATATCATCAATATAATTTGTGTTATAAACTGTTTTAAGAGGACATGTCATTATTTTCCAAGGAGTGCCAAAAAGTGACTCTTTCAAATCCTCCTACAGAGTTACATGCATGTGAGACACTTTGATTTCTGTATAGCATCAGAGCAGATTGAGGTTTTCATAACACTTACCTTTACCAAATAAATCTCAAAATTGAAGAGAGGAGCTCTATTTCAAAATATAACTTTTTTCAAGAATAACTGCTGGTACATTGCGCTCCACACGTGGGCAAGCGGCAGCAGATAGCCTACAGTAACATAAACTAATGAACATGCTATTTTGTTCTTTGAAATATATATAATTTTTGGTATTATAATATTACCCAAGACCTTCATAAACACAACCAAATTATATTTTTTTCCGATAGCATATATAACATTTCTTTATTCGACTTTTAGAATGTTGCAGTTAAAATGACTGCTCATTGGCTCAAAGTGAGGTCCCTCGAGGCTCGGCATTTCTAGTGTTATTAATAACCTATTCCTCTCAACATCTTTTGCATGCACTATTTTCTTCATATGGCGTTGCCATGCCAACACTGCTACCCCGCCTCTCATTAATACTGCCTGTGTATCTAACATAGCAGCTCTCTCAATGCAGCTGACACTTACAACTGCTTCATTGCTTTGCTGTGCTTTGTTTTTCATCATTACTGAGTTTTAGTGCGTCGGCCTGATGGATGTCTCTTGTTGGATCTCTCTCTCTCTTCTCTTCCTCCGCACCGCGTTGGAAGAAGAGGATGACTTGATTGATTTATTTCCACATCGCCAGCTTCATTTCCAATTATTGTTATTTTTGTGACGCTACGACAATGTGGCTCCACCACAAGTTATGAAATAATCGATCCACTCTGGCTCTTGGTTTAATTGTGTCTCTGTAATGTTAATTTATAGACTTTTTCCCCCACTGAAAATAAATGGCTGTTCACTTTTTGTTTATTGGTTGTAAGAATAGGGATCAAGCACATTAGTGTTACGTTTTTTTTTAAACACAGAAATTCACAGACATTTGCCACAAACCTGTAGTGTTATCATATATTTGCCAGTTCTTACATCCCTCTCTAATATTTCATCATGGCGCAACCTTTCACCCCATAGGCCCATTCCTTAGGAAGACAAATCAGCAAACAGTGATGTACTGTGCTGCAGGTACAGAGTACAGAGCACAGCCAGGGAAACTCTGACTTTGTTGAATGAGAATTTAATGGACGGTCAACTTGGAACAGAAAATGCCTAGTTCCTAGCGCTGGAAGTAAGCTGGAAGCCAGGGAAATCATTGCTCCTAAATCTGTCACAGGTTCTTGACTAATGTTCACCTTTACCTCGTTTATTACACTTGACCCCTTGGCTCTGACAAGGTCAATCATCCTCACTGGCCCTCTCTGGCTCGGAATCACACTCCAGCCCTTTCAATGAATCCCAAAGAGCTGGGATGACGCTATCCTCTCCCTGCACTATGTCTCCCTCTGCACCTGCTGTTAAGTGGAGAGGCTGGGGCCCTCATTCCAAAACAAGACAGCCACTCATCCCTCATCACTTCAAGCCCTGCCCTTTGGGTTAACCTACCCTTTCAATGCCTTCTTGTGTTTCCATTGTATAATTGTCTAGTTCAACCCTACTGTTTTAAAACAGGGTCCATTCAATGTAAAGGCTCTACAGATGTAGGATCTTAATTGGATCACTCTTTTGTTGCTGAGAATTTTCCTGCACAGCAGAACATGCAAACTTGTAGTGTATTTCAGCTTTAAAAAGGCTTCTAAAGTTTATAATTTCCACTTTAAAATGTCAGACTTGATCTACCTTAACGAAAAATCAACCCCTACAAAATATTTCCATTAATTACAATCCACATAATAATTCACATTTCCTGTTGCTGCAGGATTATTTTCCTGCTGTAGCAAACTGGCTCAAATGAAGATCCTACATCTGTGTTAACTCGAATTTAGTCAATGTTTAGTCATACATGCATTTCGCCACACCAGCACCAACCTGGTGTGTATGCGAACAAATTTGTATTGATTTGAATTGCATTTTAATATTATGCCATTACTGCATGTTCTGAACTTTGGATGGCGAGGTGTTGATGGTGTGCCAAAGGAAATACAAGCTGGCCGGGGTAGTGTGGGATATCGGACCAGAGAATTGCTCAGATGGCTACAAATCCCAACAAATCCTGTTGCCCTCTGTCAATTATGAATAATAATTTGTTTTTCTGGGAGTCAAATGGATTTCAGCACGGCTTTCCATACTGCCTGGCTTGACATCGGTTAGCATTTGAAAGAAAGGTGGCAAGAGGGGAAAGATAGGAGAGAGAGAGAGAGGGAAGGAAAAGAGCAAGGGAAGGAGGAAGAAGTGAAAGAGAAGAGAGAGGGGTGCGAAAGGGGATAGATAGGGATGGGAGTGAGATGGAGAGAAGGGAAAGTGCGAGTGGTGGGGCATAACACCTTGATTTATAATGAGAGGGAATTACTAATTCCTTGGTGTCACCACCTGTGCCTTAGGAAATTAAATAAAGTAATTTATATAAGGACTCTGAGTCAGCATAATTTATGCAGTGCTGTACTTTCCCCAACTAGCTATTCTGGCTGAGTGGTACAGAACATGGAAAGTACCAGGATGTAAAGGATGGTGAACAGATAGACAGTAGTATAGACAGTAGTTCTCCCGAGTGGCGCAGAGGTCTAAGGCACTGCATCTCAGTGCAATAGGCATGCAATAGGTGTGCAATAGACATGCAATAGGCGTCACTGCAGTCCCTGGTTCGATTCCAGGCTTTATCACATCCGGCTGTGATTGGGAGTCCCATAGGGAGGCGCACAATTGGCCCAGCGTTGTCCAGGTTTGGCCGGGGTAGGCCGTCATTGTAATAAGAATTTGTTCTTAACTGACTTGCCTAGTTAAATAAAGATTAAATCAAATAAAAAAATTAAAAGTATGTACAGTTTAAGGAGATATCTTTCAAAGCCTATCCTTAGGGGTTGACTCCAATGCTTCCCACAGTTGTGTAAAGTTGGCTGGATGTCCTTTGGGTGGTGGACCATTCTTGATACAGGAGGGAAACTGTTGAGGGTGAAAAACCCAGCAGCGTTGCAGTTCTTGGCACAAACCGGTGTGCCTGGCACCTACTACCGTACCCTATTCAAAGGCACTTAAAAATTGTGTCGTGCCCATTCACCCTCTGAATGGCATACATACACAATCCATGTCTCAAATGTCTCAAGGCTTAGAAATCCTTCTTTCACCTGTCGCTTCATCTACACTGATTGAAGTAAATTTAACAAGTGACATCAATAATCACCTGGTCAGTCTGTATCATGGAAAAAGCAGTTCTTAATATTTTGTTTACTCAGTGTGTGTGTGTATATATATTATATATATATATACACACACACACACACACACACACACACACACACACACACACACACATATATATATATATATATATATATGTATATATACATATATATATATATATATCCACACACAGTTGAAGTCGGAAGTATACATACACCTTAGCCAAATACATTTAAACTCATTTTTCCACAATTCCTGACATTTAATCCCAGTAAAAATTCCCTCTCTTAGGTCAGTTAGGATCACCACAATTGTTGGAAAAATTACTTGTGTCATGCACAAAGTAGATGTCCTAACCGACTTGCCAAAACTATAGTTTGTTAACAAGAAATTTGTGGAGTGGTTGAAAAACGAGTTTTAATGACTCCAACCTAAGTGTATGTAAACTTCTGACTTCAAATGTATATATTAATCAAATCAAATCATATGTATTTATATAGCCCTTCTTACATCAGCTGATATATCAAAGTGCTGTACAGAAACAAAGCCTAAAACCCCAAACGGCAAGCAATGCAGGTGTAGAAGCACGGTGGCTAGGAAAAACTCCCTAGAAAGGCCAAAACCTAGGAAGAAACCTAGAGAGGAACCAGGCTATGAGGGGTGGCCAGTCCTCTTCTGGCTGTGCTGGGTGAGGATTTTAACAGAACATGGCCAAGATGTTCAAATGTTCATAAATGACCAGCATGGTCAAATAATAATAATCACAGTAGTTGTCGAGGGTACAACAAGTTAGCACCTCAGGAGTAAATGTCAGTTGGCTTTTCATAGCCGATCATTAAGAGTATCTCTACCGCTCCTGCTGTCTCTAGAGAGTTGAAAACAGCAGGTCTGGAACGGGTGCACGTCCGGTGAACAGGTCAGGGTTCCATAGCCGCAGGCAGAACAGCTGAAACTGGAGCAGCAGCACGGCCAGGTGGACTGGGGACAGCAAGGAGTCATCATGCCAGGTAGTCCTGAGGCATGGTCCTAGGGCTTAGGTCCTCTGAGAGAGAGAATTAGAGAGGACATACTTAAATTCCCACAGGACACCGGATAAGACAGGAGAAATACTCCAGATATAACAGACTGACCCTAGGCCCCCGACACAAAAACTACTGCAGCATAAATACTGGAGGCTGAGACAGGAGGGGTCAGGAGACACTGTGGCCCCATCCGATGATACCCCCGGACAGGGCCAAACAGGAAGGATAGAACTGTCACGTTCCTGACCGGTTTTCTGTTATTTTGTATGTGTTTGACGGTCAGGGCGTGAGTTTGGGTGGGTAGTCTATGTTATGTGTTTCTATGTTGGTTAAAGGGTGACCTGATATGGCTCTCAATTAGAGGCAGGTGGTTTTCATTTCCTCTGATTGAGAGCCATATTAAGGTAGGTGTTTTCACATTGATTGTTGTGGGTGGTTGTCTCCTGTGTCTGTGTTTGTCGCGCCACACGGGACTGTTTCGGTATCGTTCGTTCGTTCGTTTTGTATGTAGTCTGTTTCCTGTTCATGCGTTCTTCACGTTATATGTAAGTTCGTGTCCAGGTCTGTCTACATCGTTTATTTGTTTTGTAGTTTATCAAGTGTATTTCGTTTCGTCTTCGTCTTGTTTAATAAATCATTATGTCACATAACCACGCTGCATTTTGGTCGAATCACTACTCCTCCTCTTCGTATGAAGAGGAGGAGGAATTCCGTTACAGAACCACCCACCAACAAAGGATCAAGCAGCGGTGTAACGGGAGGAAGGGACAGCGCAAGAAGGAGGAATGGACATGGGAGGATGTTTTGGATAGAACCCCACCCACTTTGCCAAAGCACAGCCCCCACACCACTAGAGGGATATCTTCAACCACCAACTTACCATCCTGGTAATGACTCCAACCTAAGTGGATGTAAACTTCCGACTTCGACTATATATATATATATATATACATACATATTCACACATACACATACACATACCTACATACGTACATGCATACATATATAGAAGGCCAGCATCCTGGAGTTGCCTCTTCACTGTTGACATTGAGACTGGTGTTTTGCGGATACTATTTAATGAAGCTGCCAGTTGAGGACTTCTGAGGCGTCTGTTTCTCAAACTAGACAATCTAATGTACTTGTCCTCTTGCTCAGTTGTGCACCGGTGGCCTCCCACTCCTCTTTCTATTCTGGTTAGAGCCAGTTTGCGCTGTTCTGTGAAGGGAGTAGTACACAGCATTATACGAGATCTTCAGTTTCTTGGCAATTTCTCGCATGGAATAGCCTTCATTTCTCAGAACAAGAATAGACTGACGAGTTTCAGAAGAAAGTTATTTGTTTCTAGACATTTTGAGCCTGTAATTGAACCCACAAATGCTGATGTGCCAGATACTCAACTAGTCTAAAGATGGCCAGTTTTATTGCTTCTTTAATCAGGACATTTCGGATCAATTTGATGTTATTTTAATGGACAAAAAATTTGCTTTTATTTCAAAAACAATTACATTTCTAAGTGACCCCAAACTTTTGAACAGCAGTGTATGTATATATACACACACATAGAGTATATATATATATATGGAATTGACTGTCTTATAAATGTGTTCCTCACGGGTTGCCGTTGATTACTATTCATTCATTTCTAACATCCAACATTCAACATTTATGAAGAGATAGAGGTTTCAGCTTAGCTCCAGGGTGATTCTGCAATGTACTTCGACACAACGCATTGATCCGCATAAAGCTATCTGTCGTACTTCATATTGAAATAACAGCTTTGTGATTTCCTGCTGGGAGAAAGCATCTGCGGATTAGAACCAATCCATTTGACACATTTTTATCATTGCCCTCAATGACATTGGCTGTCTGGACTCCTATCATGGCGTCAGTGTGGTCAGATCTTTGGTAAATTAAAAATGGTAAGTGGTTGGCTGGGTCCTTAAGGCAGGCACAGTCTTTTTCAGTGGGTGGTTTCATAAATGTAACGCAGCTATTGATTAGGCAGTCAAAAGTGATATGTGTAGGAGTATAAGGGCTTGAGCAAGGTTGCTAAGGTAAAGTAAAGCATTGAACACTGTACTGTTAAAGGGATGCTTTGGGATTTTGGCAATGAGGCCCTTTATCGAATACCATTTTTATGTCTCCGTGTCCAGTATGAAGGAAGTTAATATAGTTTTGCGAGCCAATGCTAATAGCGTTAGCACAATGACTGGAAGTCTAAGGGTATCTGCTAGCATGCTAGTAGATACCCATAGAATTCCAGTCATTGCTCTAACACACAACGCTGAACTGCAGTCAGATCAAGACCCTGGATAGGACGACGAGCTTCACTGAGATGGTTTCTGACAGTTTTTACAGAAATTCTTTGTTTGTGCAAACCCACAGTTTCATCAGCTATCCGGGTGGCTCGCCTCAGACAATCCCCGCAGGTGAAGAAGCCGGATGTGGAGGTCCTGGGCTGGCATGGTTATACGTGGTCTGCAGTTGTGAGGCTGGTTGAACGTACTGCCAAATTCTCTAAAACGACATTGGAGGTGGCTTATGGTAGAAAAATGACCATTCAATTCTCTGGCAACAGCTCTGGTGGAAATTTCTGCATTCAGCATATTAATTGCACACTCCCTCAAAACTTGAGACATCTGTGGCATTGTGTTGTGTGACCAAATTGCACATTTGTGACCCGTTTCAGGAAACGAGGTGTATGTCACTACTTCACAGGAGAGCCTTTTGAACGTAAACTTTTATTTTATTTGATCAAAATGCGTTTTTTGGGCAGAAATGCCTCCTCGAACATGTGAACTTTCATGTGCCTAAATAACAAACTTCTATGCCATCTGTAAACTAGGGCTCTTTTATTTCAGCTCATGGAACATGGGAACAACACTATTTTTGTTCAGTGTAGATGGGAAAGTGTTGTTGCTCTCAGAAAAAAGTGGAACTGTATTAGTGAAGTACAACACATGGGCAGATGACAGCAGGCCCCTCAGCTCACACTCCTTCACGTAGATCCTGAAAAGACATAAGATGAAGTATAACATGAACTAAATACATGAAGTAGAGTTGTGTGAACTTTCTGTAGTTAGACTACCACATACTTTGTCAAATTGGAGTGCCTAGGTGAAACAAAGTATTCACACCCCTTGACTTTTTCCACATTTTGTTGTGTACCAGCCTGAATTTAAAATGGATTTAATTGAGATGTTGTGTCACTGGCCTACACACCCTATCCTAACGTCAAAGTGGAAGTATGTTTTTAGAAATTTTAGAAATGAATAAAAAATGAAAACCTGAAATGTCTTGAGTCAATAAGTATTCAACTCCTGAACAGTGTTTCCCAAAAGTGATTTTCTCAACTAGCATTGAGTATGTGCAGGTGTAGAACATGGTCTGAAGCCTAGCTACTGTACATACTTGCACTGGCTTCAGTAGGCATGGATGCTAGTCAGTGGTCGGCATTATGAGGACCACCTAGAATCTATATTTTTTAGGCAACATGGTGCTCAGAATTACATTCAAGCCCCCTTAACACTGCCACTTAATAACTGTGCTAAAGGTTTAAACATGGTTCTGAACAAGATATCCCTGTTTGTGTCCACAGGTGTACAGTAGTGGTGGGTACAGTGCCTTCAGAAAGTATTCACACCCCTTGACTTTTTTCACTTTTGGTTTTACAGCCTGAATTTAAAATGGATTCAATTGAGATTTTTTTTGTCACTGGCCTACACCCAATACCCCATAATGTCAAAGTGGAATTATGTTTTTTTTTTTTACAAATTAATTAAAAATGAAAAAAGCTCAAATGTCTTTGTTATGGCAAGCCTAAATAAGTTCAGGAGTAAATATTTGCTTAACATGTCACATAATAAGTTGCATGGATTCACTCTGTGTGCAATAATAATGTTGAACATGATTTTTGAATGACAACCTCATCTCTGTACCCCACACATAAAATTATCTGTAAGGTCCCTCAGTCGAGCAGTGAATTTCAGACAGATTCAACCACAAAGATCAGGGAGGTTTTCCAATGCCTCGCAAACCTATTGGTAGATGAGTAAAAATAAAAAAAAGTAGACATTGAATATCATTTTGAGCATGCTGAAGTTAGTCCTTACTCAGTTGCCGGAGAGGAAGGAAACCGCTCAGGATTTCACCATGATGCCAATGGTGACTTTAAACCAGTTATAGAGTTTAATGGATGCGATTGGAGAAAGCTGAGGATGGATGATTGTAGTTACATTGTAGTTACTCCACAATAATAACCTAAATGACAGAGTGAAAAGAATAAAGCCTGTACAGAATAAAAATATTCCAAAACATGCATCCTATTTGCATTAAGGAACTAAAGTAAAACTGCAAATGTGGCAACGAAATTAACTTTATGTCCTCAATACAAAGTATTATGTTTGGGGCAAATCCAACACAACACATCATTGAGTACCACTTCATATTTTCTTGCATAGTGGTGGCTGCATCATGTTATGGGTATGCTTGGCATCGGCAAGGATTGGCATCGGCAAGGACTAGAACGTTTTTTAGAAAAAAAATAAACGGAATAGATCTAAGCACAGGCAAAATCCAAGAGGAAAAATCTGGTTCAGTCTTCTTTCAAACAAACTGAGAGCCAAATTCACCTTTCAGCAGGACAATAACCTAAAACACAAGGCCAAATACACTGGAGTTGCTTACCAAGACGATGTTGAATGTTCCCGAGTGGCGTAGTTACAGTTTTTACTTAAATCGACTTAAAAATATATGGCAAGAGCTGAAAATGGCTGTCTAGAATGATCAACAACAAACTTGACAGAGCTTGAAGATTTTTGGGGAGAATAATATGCAAATACTATACAATCCAGGTATGCAAAGCTTTTAGAGACTAACCCAGAAAGACTGTGTGTGTAGATGGGTGAGAAAAAATGTATTCAAACTGTAACAGAACAAAATGTGGAATAAGTCAAGGGGTATGAATACTTTCTAAAGGCACTGTATGTGCAATGAAACTAAACCCATACAGGCTGTAACCATTCAGGTGGAAACTAATATTGCATAGCATGAACATTACAATCAGTTCAACAAAGATAAACCGACTTGACAAATCAGGAGAACTGGAAGAAATGATACGTTTTGGGACCTGCACCGCTATGGAGAATAGGAATGTAGGCTACCACATTATTAACGTTATAACTAATATATACTGCAGTGGCAAGAGAGCTAGCTATGGCCACAATACTTAATTTTGTTACTGCATTTCACAAGTTGTTACACTAAGAGCTCTAGCTATCAAAACTCTCAGCCCCCTTCTTCCAATGCATTGTGGTTGTGAAATTCCAGAAAAGTGTACAGCGAATTCTAGTAGATGAAAAAACAAAATTAGTATAACATCCTGGCATTTAAAGCACTCGATTTTTGATCATTCACATACTATAACACTTTTAATATGTTTGCATACTCAGAATGTGTCTTGTGTGATTGCGTTGTTTCCAGCTATTTGTTCATTTTGGTAGCACAGCCCCATATCTAATACACAGCTGATTATCAGCTATTATCAAAGCCGAAATCCGTATGACATCTGGTCATTTTCTAAATGTCACATACTATTAAAAAAAAATCACAGTCACAGTTTCTAAACCCAGAGGTACAACATCGCTAGAATTCCGGGAATGCTTGCAAGGCAGAATCTGCAGTTCTTTGAAGCAATTGAGAGAAGTGAAAAATCATTTTTGTGCCTTTGATTTGACAGCCTGCACATGCGCAGTTCGGCATGAGTCGACCGTTAGCTTCGATGGCGTGTTTCTGTGTATGAGCTTAGCTAGCCATTGTCGCCATGACATTTTCTACTAGCATGATCGGAGCTTTCTATTAAATAAGTTTCTGCCTATCTTCATCAAATCAAATGTTATTTGTTACATGCACCAAATACAACAGGTGTAGTAGACCTTACAGGGAAATGCTTACTTACAAGCCCTTAACCAAAAATGCAGTTAAGAAAAATACGTGTTCAGGAAAAAATAGATGAGTAAAAAATAGAAATAACAAATAATTAAAGAGCAGCAGTAAAATAACAGTAGAGTGGCTATATACATGGGGTACCGGTACAGACTTAGGTATGGCTTAGGGGTAGAAACTGTTAAGAAGCCTTTTGGACCTAGACTTGGCGCTCCGGGTACCGCATACCGTCCGGTAGCAGAGAGGAAAGTCTATGACTAGGGTGGCTGGAGTCTTTGAAAATTTGTAGGGCCTTCCTCTGACACCGCCTGGTTTAGAGGTCCTGGATGGCAGGAAACTTGGCCCCAGTGATGTACTGGGCCTTACGCACTACCCTCTGTAGTGCCTTGCGGTCGGAGGCCGAGCAGTTGCCATACCAGGCAGTGATGCAACCAGTCAGGATGCTCTCTGGTGCAGCTGTAGAACTTTGAGGATCTGAGGACCCATGCCAAATCTTTTCAGTCTCCTGAGGGGGAATAGGCTTTGTTGTGCCCTCTTCACAACTGTCTTGGTGTGTTTGGACCATGATAGTTTGTTGGCACCACACTGCCAGGTCTCTGACCTCCTCCCTATAGACTATCTCATCGTTGTCGGTGATCAGGCCTACCACTGTTGTGTCATCGGCAAACTTAATGATGGTGTTGGATTTGTGCCTGGCCATGCAGTCATGGGTGAACAGGGAGAATAGGAGGGGACTGAGCACACACCCCTCTGAGGGGCCCCCGTATTGAGGATCAGCGTGGCAGATGTGTTTTAACCTACCCTTACCACCAGGGAGCGGCCCATCAGGAAGTCCAGGATCCAGTTGCAGAGGGAGGTGTTTAGTCCCTGGATCCTTAGCTTATTGATGAGCTTTGAGGGCACTATCGTGTTGAACGCTGAGCTGTACTTAATGAATAGTATTCTCACATAGGTGTTCCTTTTGTCCAGGTGGGAAAGGGCAGTGTGGAATGCAATAGAGATTGCATCATCTGTGGATCTTTATTTATCTATTTAACCTTTATTTAACTAGGCAAGTCAGTTAAGAACAAATTCTTATTTACAATGACGGCCTACCCCGGCCAAACCTGGATGACGCTGGGCCAATTGTGCAAAGCCCTATGAAGCTACGAGCCTATGGGTTCGTAGCTTCAACCCCGCAGCATGCACACACACACACACACACACACACACACACACACACACACACAAACACACACACACACACACACACACACACACACACACACACACACACACACACACACACACACACACACACACACACACACACACACACACACACACACACACACACCAATTGATTAATGGACTGCTGAATGTAAAAAAAAATTATCTGATAAGCTTCCCAGGAAAGGGCTGATTTTAATATATGTAGCCTTAACAATATGGTTAATCAAATCAATAACTTGCTGACATCAGATAACATTAATATATTAGCCATTTCTGAGACTCACTTAAATAATTCATTTGGTGATAGAGCAGTAGCAATAAAAGGATGTAACATCTATAGATGAGACAGAAATGCTTATGGGGGAGGTGTTGCTGTATATATTCAGAGCCATATCACTGTCATGCTTAGAGAAGATCTTATGTCTTCTCTAAGCATGAGTGTTATTGAAGTGTTGTGGTTGCAGGTTCACTTGGCACATCTAAAGCCTTTTCAACCTACCAGGGGGTTTACAAACACTACAGGAACAAGATCATCCACATGTATCGATCACATTTCTATTAATACTGTAGAACTTTGTTCTAAAGCTGTATCTGTACACATTGTATGCAGTGATCACAATGTAGTGGCTATGGCCAGCAAAGCCAAAGTTCCAACAGCTAGGCCTAAAATAATGTATAAGAGATCATACATAAGATTTTGCTGTGACTCTTATCTGGATGATGTTAAAAATATTTGTTGGTCTGATGTGATGAGGAACATCCAGACGCTGCACTTTATGAATTTATGAAATTGCTTCTTCCAATTATTGATAAACATGCACCTGTTAAGAAACTGACTGTTAGGACTGTTAAGGCTCCGTGGATTGATGAAGAAATGAAAAACTGTATGGTTGAAAGAGATGGGGCAAAAGGAGTGGCTAATAAGTCTGGCTGCACATCTGACTGGCTGACTGGCTGACATGAAATGATGTGACTAAACTCAACAAAAAGAGGAAGAAACTGTATTATGAAGCAAAGATCAATGATATAAAGAATGATGGAAAAAACGTTGGAGTACTTTCAATGAAATTATGGGCAGAAAGACAAATTCAACTCCATCTTTCATTGAATCAGATTTCTTAATCATCACAAAACCATTTGATGTTGGACATTATTTTAATGACTATTTAATTGGCAAAGTGGGCAAACTTAGGCAGGAAATACCAACAACGAACAGTGAGCAATTGTATTCATGCATAAAAAAACTAATAATGAAAGAAAAGCATTGCAAGTTTGAATTTTGTAAAGTTAGTGTGGGAGAGGTAGAAAAATTATTGTTATCGATCAATAATGACAAACCTCCTGGCATTGACAACTTAGATGGAAAGCTACTGAAGATGGTAGCTGACTCTATAGCCACTCCTATCTGTCATATTTTTTAATCTGAGCCTAGAGGAAAGTCTTTGTCCTCAGGTCTGGAGGGAAGCCAAAGCAATTCTGCTACCCAAGAGTGGCAAAGCAGCCTTTACTGGTTCTAACAGTAGACCTATAAGGTTGCTGCCAGCTTTTAGCAAACTGTTGGAAAAAATGGTGTTTGACCAAATACAATGCTATTTCTCTGTAAACAAATTAACAGCAGACTTTCAGCATGCTTATAGAGAGGGGCACTCAACATGTACTGCACTGACACAAATGACTGATGATTGGTTGAAATAAATTGATAAGAAGATTGTGGTAGCTGTACAGTTAGATTTCAGTGCTGCCTTTGATATTATTGACCATAACCTGTTGTTGAAAAAACTTGTGTGTTATTGCTTTTAAACCTCTGCCATATCATGGATTCAGAGCTATCTATCTAATAGAAATCAAAGGGTTTTCTTTAATGGAAGCTTCTCTAATGTCAAACATGTAAAGTGTGTACCGCAGGGCAGCTCTCTAGGCCCTCTACTTTTTTCTATTTTTACCAATGACATGCCACTGGCATTAAACATAGCATGTGTGTCCATTTATGCTGATGATTCAACCATATTCACATCAGCAACCACAGCTAATGAAGTCACTGAAACCGTTAACAAAGAGTTGCAGTCTGTTTTGGAATGGGTGGCCAGTAATAAACTGGTCCTGAATATCTCTAAAACTATGAGCATTGTACTTGGTACAAATCATTCCTTAAGTTCTAGACCTCAGCTGAATCTGGCAATGAATGGTGTGGCTGTTGAACAAGTTGAGGAGACTAAATTACTTGGCATTACCTTAGATTGTAAACTGTGATGGTCAAAACATATAGATTCAATGGTTATAAAGATGGGGAGAAGTCTGGCCGTAATAAAGAGATGCTCTGCTTTTTTGACACCACACTCCAAAAAGCAAGTTCTGCAGGCTCTAGTTTTGTCTAATCTTGATTACTGTCCAGTCGTGTGGTCCAGTGCTGCAAGGAAAGACCTAGTTAAGCTGCAGCTAGCCCAGAAGGGAGTGGCACATTCTGCTCTTCATTGTAATCAGAGGGCTGATATAAACACTATGCATGCCAGTCTCTATTGGCTAAGAGTTAAATAGAGACTGACTGCATCACTTCTTCTTTTTATAAGAAACATTAATGTGTTGAAAATACCAAATTGTTTGCATAGTCAACTTACACACAGCTCTGACACACACATCACACACATATCCCATCAGACATGCCACCAGGGGTCTTTTCACAGTCCCCAAATCCAGAACAAATTCAAGAAAGCATACAGTATTATATAGAGCCCTTCCATCTCATATTGCTCAAATTAACAGCAAACCTGGTTTAAAAAAACAGATAAAGCAACACGCCTCTCCACTATTTGACCTAGATAGTTTGTGTGTATGCATTGATATGTACCCTACGTGTTCCTTTAAAAAAAAAATCAATGTAGTTCTGTCCTTGAGCTGTGACCAGCCTTTGTGTTGGTGTTGATGTGAGCCATGACCAGCCTTTCAAAGCACTTCATGGCTACAGACATGAGTGCTACGGGTTGGTAGTCATTTAGGCAGGTTACCTTAGTGTTTTTGGGCACAGGGACTATGGTGGTCTGCTTGAAACATTTTAGTATTACATACTCAGTCAATGACAGGTTGAAAAGGTCAATGAAGACACTTGCCAGTTGGTCAGCACATGTTCGGAGTACACATCCGTCTTGCCCTGTAGCCTTGTGAATGTTGACCTATTTAAAGGTCTTACATCGGCTGCGGAGAGCATGATCATACAGTCATCCGGAACAGCTGATGCTCTCATGCACGATTCAGTGTTGCTTTCCTCGAAGCGAGTATATAAGTAATTTAGCTCATCTGGTAGGCTCGTGTCACTGGGCAGCTCGCGACTGTGTAGTCTGTAATAGTGGCAAGCCCTCCCACATCCAGCGAGCGATGGAGCCGGTGTAGTACGATTCATAGTCCTGTATTTGTATTTATTATGGATCCCCATTAGCGGCTCCAAAGGCAGCAGCTACTCTTCCTGGGGTCCTGCAAAGTTAATGCAGTTTATACAATTTTAAAAACATTACAATACATTCACAGATTTCACAACACACTGTGTGCCCTCAGGCCCCTACTCCACCACTACCACATACCTACAGTACTAAATCCATGTGTGTATAGTGCGTATGTTATCGTGTTTGTATGCATGTGTCTGTGCCTATGTTTGTGTTGCTTTACAGTCCCCACTGTTCCATAAGGTGTTTTTTTTATCTGTTTCTTAAATCTAATTTTACTGCTTGTATCAGTTACTTGATGTGGAATAGAGTTCCATGTAGTCATGGCTCTATGTAGTACTGTGAGTCTCCAATATTCTGTTCTAAACTTGGGGACTGTGAAGAGACCTCTTGTGGCATGTCTTGTGGGGTATGCATGGGTGTCCGAGCTGTGCGCCAGTAGTTCAAACAGACAGCTCGGTGCATTCAACATGTCAATACCTCTCATAAATACAAGTAGTGATGAAGTCAATCTCTCCTCCACTTTGAGCCAGGAGAGATTGACATGCATATTATTAATATTAGCTCTCTGTGTACATCCAAGGGCCATCCTAAGGCCTTTTTTGTGGCACCTGACCACACGACTGAACAGTATTGACGCTTTTCCAGTTTGATGGTTCGTCGGAGGGCATAGCGGGATTTCTTATAAGTGCCCGGAATAGAGTCCCGCTCCTTGAATCCGGCAGCTCTACCCTTTAGCTCAGTGCAGATGTTGCCTGTAATCCATGGCTTCTGGTTGGGGTATGTACATACGGTCACTGTGGGGAGGACGTCATCAATGCACTTATTGATGAAGCCAGTGATTGATGTGGTGTACTCCTCAATGCCATCGGAAGAATCCCGGAACATATTCCAGTCTGTGCTAGTAAAACAGTCCTGTAGCTTAGCATTTGCGTCATCTGATCACTTCTTTATTGTCTATACTGTCCATACTATATTGTTCTTGATTTACTGTAATTTTTTTATCAGAACCATGGACAGAGGTTATCCTCTTAACTTGGTGAGCTGATATCATAGCCTAGTCTAGCTAAATCTTTGGGATACAATGTGGCGTCTATATTATTTAGACTATGCAGTATGTCTATAGGTCCTCCTGAGTATACTGTACATTTTGTCAGACATCTTCTAACAAGTCTGATCCATTGGGTGAAGATTCATTTGGGATAGAAATGTTAACCAATACACATACCAGTTGGAGCTGTTGAGGGTGTTGGCCAAAACTTTGAGATTTCCGTTATATAAATTCCCATGATTCCCAGCCTCCCAGGTGCTAAACATTGTCTACAATCTATGCTTTTGGATTCTCATAGGATTTCCAGAAATTAAATGGGCAATCCATTTTGGGGCTTATAACTTAATGACATGTACCCATCGATTCTTGAATAATACAACTTATAAATCCCTCATGAGCCTAGTTCAACTGTTGTATTCCTTTAGAACCCAAAATAGATGCTAGTTTTACTCCAATTGTTGTTAATAAAGAAAATGTAATCAAACACTATACAGCCTCAAAACATGGTTACAACTATCATTTTGATGTAATGGATGGTCAGTCATTGCATCCATAGGTCTGTCTATGTATATAAGAGTGTTTATATTTCTCCAGCACCATCCCTCAGCTATTAACTGAACCAGGGGCCGGGAGTCCGCGTTATTGTTTCTACTACTGATTGCCGCTTTAAGTATTTGTAACGTCATCTACTATCTAGTAGTTCACAAATAAAAGCACATGACTCTGTCGTTTTGCTGAATGGATAAGATAAATCAAGAGTGAAATATTAAAAAAGTAGACCTTTGTGAAGGCACATCCCTCTGGAGAAATAAAAGGGAGGCATATCTGATAAGACACCATTTTGTCTGGCAAGAGATGCAACAATCCTGGCAGCGGCCCAGTTGGATTAAGGAAAGGTGCAAGGAATTCGGTCAGGAGATGGCCAGAGAGAGAGAATTTCCATTAAGGTTTATATGATGTATACATCACAGGAGAGAGAGAGAGAGAGTGCCTAAAGATTGACACTTAAAGCACTCATACCAAACACAGAGCTCTAGTGAACTAGTGATAATCAGGGATAGCAAAGACCCCAGTGTCGTCCGGAGCATTTCCCAACGCGGAACACACAGGCCAGCATGAAACAACACCACCGGAGCAAGGCAAAACCACTCTGAAGCAGCTCGTTTGGACAAATCAGATTGGTAATTGCTGTGGCAAAACAAAGATCAGAAAGAACAAAGATGTGGAAAAAAAAGAGAGGTGTAAAATCAGTAGTCTAACGATCAGAGCAGGTCTAGGGGGATGGAATAGGGATCCTCATTAATTGCACAGTTATCTCTCTTCAGAGACGCTCTTCAGAGACGCTACAAATCTAATCCAGATCCCTCTGTTATATGGGTAAATCACACTGCTCGGGCCGAATTAGGGATCATTAAAGATGTGACTGTGGGAGTGGAGTGCAGGTGGCCATATTAGGATAGCTTCACTCTGATACCAAGTACTTTGACTCTGACAAGATAAAGTGACTGACACTGTCCTAATTTGGACACTGTAAAAGGTGAGAGATTGTCACAGCCTGATAGATGCCACAAAGCAGATGTGGCTATGCCCACGCAGACTGCCTGGCAAATAAGCAAATTGAGTTAAGTAAATGAATAAGTCATGGACTTCTAATTATCCCCCTCTTGATCTCGAGACTTTTGATGTGTGCGATGGGATTTCCTCTTTTCAAAGGGAATAGGAGAGTTGCCACCTTTGTAGTCAGCCTGATCGTAATCCAAAACCCTAGCCCTTATGAGAAAGTCTCTGTACTGTAATTGTTGACATTAACACTGCTACAAGTAGGTTATATGATTTATTTTGACTATAGTCCTGCTTTTTGTTGTAGTCGTGGATGGTCAGTCCTTGCATCCATAGCTCTGTCTATGAATTTAAAAGTGGTTACATTTCTTCAGCCCCATCTCCTAAAACGACATTGGAGGCGGCTTATAGTAGATAAATTCACATTTAATTCTCTGGCAAATGCTCTGGTGGACATTTCTGCAGTCAGCATTCCAATTGCACGCTCCCTCAAAATGTAGACATGTGGCATTGTGTTGTGTAACAAAACCGCACATTTAAGAGTGGTCTTATTGTACCCAGCGCAAGGTGCACCTGTGTAACGATCATGCTGTTTAATCAGCTTCTTGACATGCCACACCTGTCAGGTGGATGGATTATCTTGGCAAAGGAGAAATGCTCAGAAACAGGGATGTAAACACATTTGTGCCCAACATTTCTGGTATCTTTAATTTCAGCTCATGAAACATGGGAACAACACTTTACATGTTGCGTTTATATTTTTGTTCAGTATAATATACACCATCACAATAAATCCATTGTTTATTTTAGGCATGTCTAAACACTATGTTATTTGGCTATGAGCCATGCCATAGGCTGTTGGCTTGTTCATTTAGCAGACAAGATATGCTTGTAAGTCCCGTGCCATTGATTTTATAGTAAGAAGAATATAATTGAAATTAGCTGAATAAAATATAAAGGATATTTATCCTATTCTGGAGCGAGTGCGCATATGGTTGATATGTTGAGTGTAAAAGTGATCATTTGAAACAGGTCGTGTACGCTAGATTTAGAGTTATTTGACAACTTTAGTAGTGAATGAGACAAAACTCAGAATGTCTTTGAAATCAAAACATATGTGGGCTTCATGATGCGACTACAGGCTATTAATGATTTGAGAAAGTCTTACGTTCTGTTCCTTGCCTCAGGCTGCACGTGCTGTTCTATATATTTTCATCAGATAATTCTAAATATAATATTTTGTTTACTAATGTCAAATTAGTTTAAATTTAGAATGGAACAGGGGCAGGGCAAAAAATACATGTCATCCGTATGCACTCGAATAGTGAAAGGAGGCCACTTTCCTGCTGCTTTGTTTTTCCACTCACACTGGTAGGCTACTGTGGTTATTTTGGTTACTTCACTCCACTGTTTGAGGGGCATGCAGCCTCTAGCTGGGTGACAGGTGATATTCCACCTAAACTCTGTATTCCTGCAGACTTCTGCAGAACTCCTGCAGCTACCCAGTATTTCATTTGCCAAAACAAGTTACATCTGTTCGGGAACATCGTTAGTAGCCTAGCATGTTTTCACAACAAAACATATTTCCTTAAACCAGCCTCTCTCTGTGCGCTCGAGAAAGGAATGAAGGAGAGAGGGGAGGAGATGGAAATGCATGGTGGTAAGATTCTGTAGCTGAAAGGTAATGTGTCAGCAAATGAATTATGAAAATATAAAAATGCCCTAGTACTGCCCAATAATGTTTATACCATGTTTTTAGCTGCTACCATGTTGTGTTGCTCCCATGCTGTGTTGTCATGTGTTGCTGCCTTGCTATGGGGTTGTCTTAGGTCTCTATTTATGTAGTGTTGTGTTGTCACTCTTGTCGTGATGTGTGTTTTGTCCAATATTTATATGTTTATTTTTACATTTTAAAAACCAGATCTGGGGAAGTGTACCAACACATTTCTGCAGCATTGAAGGTCCCCAAGAACACAGTGGCCTCCATCATTCTTAAATGGAAGAAATTTGGAACGACCAAGACTCTTCCTAGAGCTGGCCACCCTGCCAAACTGAACAATCGGTTTGGCTGGAACCCGATGGAACCCGATGGTCACTCTGACAGAGCACTAGAGTTCCTCTGTGGAGATGGGAGAACCTTCCTGAAGGAAAACCATCTCAGCAGCACACCATTAATCAGGCCTTTATGGTAGAGTGGCCAGACAAAAGCCACACCTCCGTAAAAGGCACATGACAGCCCGCTTGGAGTTTGGCAAAAGGCACCTTAAGGACTCTCAGACCATGAGAAAACAAGATTTTCTGGTCTGATGAAACCAAGATTGAACTCTTTGGCCTGAATGCCAGACGTCACGTCTGGAGGAAACCTGGCACCATCCCTACGATAAAGTATGGTGTTGGCAGCAATATGCTGTTTTTCAGCAGCAGGGACTGGGAGACTAGTCAGGATCAAGGCAAAGATGAACGGAGCAAAGTACAGAGAGATCCTTGATGAAAAACTGCTCCGTTCCTTGATGAAAACCTGCAGCACTCAGGATCTCAGACTGGGGTGAACGTTCACCTTCCAACAGGACAATGACCCTAAGCACACTGCCAAGACAATGCTGGAGTGGCTTCGGTACGTGTCCTTGACCGGCCCAGCCAGAGCCTGGACTTGAACCCGATCGAATATCTCTGGAGAGACCTGAAAATATCTGTGCAGCGACGCTCCCCATCCAACCTGACAGAGCTTGAGAGGATCTGCAGAGAAGAATTGGTGAAACTCCCCAAATACAGGTGTGCCAAGCTTGTAGCATCTCTGGAAGACTGAAACAAGTTTCCCTCAAGAATTTCCCTGTATTAGGCACCATACATCATTCCTTCAATTATGACCAGTTTCCCAGTCCCTGCTGATGGTGTTCTCGGGGTGATGAGAGGTGTTGGGTTTGCGCCCGATATAGCATTTTCCTTGATTGCCAAAAAGCTACATTTTAGTCTCATCTGACCAGAGTACCTTCTTCCATATGTTTGGGGAGTCTCCCACATTACTTTTGGCGAACACCAAACATGTTTGCTGATTTTTTTCTTTAAGCAATGGCTTTTTTTTGGCCACTCTTCCGTAAAGCCCAGCTCTGTGGAGTGTACGGCTTATTGTGGTCCTATGGACAGATACTCCAACCTCCGCTGTGGAGCTTTGCAGCTCCTTCAGGGTTATCTTTGGTCTCTTTGTTGCCTCTGATTAATGCCCTCCTTGCCTGGCCCGTGAGTTTTGGTAGATTTGTTGTGGTGCCATATTCTTTTTTTTAATAATGGATTTAATGGTGCTCCATGGGATGTGCTGGGATGTGGGATGTGCTCCATGGGATGTTCAAAGTTCAAACATCCATGGGATGTTCAAAGGATATTTTTTTATAAACCAACCCTGATCTGTACTTTTCCACAACTTTGTCCCTGACCCGTTTGGAGAGCTCCTTGGTCTTCATGGTGCCGCTTGCTTGGTGGTGCCCCTTGCTTAGTTGTGTTGCAGACTCTGGGGCCTTTCAGAACAGGTGTATATGTACTGAGATCATGTGACAGATCATGTGACATTTAAATAAAGTCCACCTTTGTGCAATCTAACTAATTATGTGACTTCTGAAGGTAATTGGTTGCACCAGATCTTAGTTAGGTGCTTCATAGCAAATGGGGTGAATACATATGCACGCACCACTTTTAAGTTTTATTTTTATTTTTGGAAACATTACATTTTTTCTTAACATTAACATTTTTATTTTTTACATTTCACTTAACCAATTTGGACTATTTTGTGTATGTCCATTACATGAAATCCAAATAAAAATCTATTTCAATTACAGGTTGTAATGCAACAAATGAGGAAAAACGCCAAGGGGATGAATACTTTTGCAAGGCACTGTATGCTTTATGATTAACGACTCATGGTGTAATTGTAACAACATACAGGAACTTAAGCCCTTCTGCTCACCCGATCTAGAATTCCTTACAATCAAGTGCAGACCATTTTACCTGCCAAGAGAATTCTCGTCAGTTATAGTCACAGTTGTGTACATTCCCCCTCAAGCAGACACCAAGACGGCCATCAAGGAACTTCACTGAACTATATGCAAACTGGAAACCATACATCCTGAGGCTGCATTTATTGGAGCATGGGATTTTAACAAAGCAAATTTGAGAACAAGTCTACCTGAATTCTTCCAGCATATTGATTGCGCTATGTGCATGCGCAATACCCTTGACCACTGCTACTCTAACTTCTACGATGCATACAAAGCCCTCCCCTGCCCTACCTTCGGCAAATCCAACCATGACGCCATCTTGCTCCACCGTCTTATAGGCAGGAACTCCTTACAGGATGTACCAGTGACGAGAACCATTCAATGCTGGTCCGACCAATCGGAAGCCATGCTTCAAGATTGTTTTGATCACGCGGACTGGAATATGTTCCGGTCAGCCTCAGAGAACAACATCGACCTATACGCTGACTCGGTGAGTCCGTTTATAAAGAAGTGCATTGGAGATGTGGTACCCACTGTGACTATTAAAACCTACCCTAACCAGAAACCGTGGATGGATGGAGGAATTCGCACAAAACTGAAAGCGTGATCCACCGCATTTAACCATGGAAAGAGGTCTGGGAATACGTCTGAATATAAACAGTGTAGTTATTTCCTCCGCAAGACAATCAAACAAGCGAAATGCCAGTACAGGGACAAGATGGAGTCGCAATTCAACGGCTCAGACACGAGACGTATGTGGCAGGGTCTACAAGAAATCAAACTAACCTTCTTTGCCCGCTTTGAGGATAATACAGTGCCACCGTCGCGGCACGCTAAAAAGGAATGCGCCTCTCCCCTCCTTCTCCGTGGCTGACGTGAGTAAAACATTTAAACGTGTTAACCCTCGCAAGGCTGCTGGCCCAGACAGCATCCCTAGCCGCGTCCTCAAAGCATGCGCAGACCAGATGACCGGTGTGTTTACGGACATATTCAATCTCTCCCTATCCCAGTCTGTTGTCCCCACATGCTTCAAGATGGCTACCATTGTTCCTGTACCCAAGAAGGCAAAGATAACTGAACTAAATGACTACGCCCCGTAGCACTCACTTCTGTCATCTCAACCCCGCCCTGTGCAATTGAGTCCTGGACTTTGACGGGCCGCCCCCAGGTGGTGAAGGTAGGAAACAACATCTCCACTTTGCTGGCCCTCAACACTGGGGCCCCACAAGGGTGCGTGCTCAGCCCCCTCCTATACTCCCTGTTCACCCACGACTGCGTGGCCATGCACGCCTCCAACTCCAGACGAGACAACAGTAGTGGGCTTGATTACCAACAGCAACGAGACAGCCTACAGGGAGGAGGTGAGGGCACTCGGGGGTGTGGTGTCAGGAAAACAACCTCAAACTCAACGTCAACAAAACAAAGGAGTTGATCATGGACTTCAGGAAACAGCAGAGGGAGCCCCCCCCCCCCTATCCACATCGAAGGGACAACAGTGGAGAAGGTGGAAAGTTTTAAGTTCCTTGGCGTACACATCACAGACAAACTGAAATGGTCCACTCACACAGACAGTGTGGTGAAGAAGGCGCGACAGCGCCTCGTCAACCTCAGGAGGCTGAAGAAATTTGGCTTGTCACCCAAAACCCTGACAAACTTTTACAGATGCACAATCGAGAGCATCCTGTCGGGCTGTATCAGAGCCTGGTACGGCAACTGCACCGCCCTCAACCATAAGGCTCTCCAGAGGGTGGTGCGGTCTGCACAACGCATCACCGGGGGCAAACTACCTGCCCTCCATGACACCTACAGCACCCGATGTCACAGGAAGGCCAAAAAGATCATCAAGGACAACAACCAGTCAGCGGTGTGACTGTTCACACCGCTACCTTCCAGAAGGCGAGGCCAGTACAGGTGCATCAAAGCTGGGACCGAGAGACTGAAAAACAGCTTCTTTCTCAAGGCCATCAGACTACTAAACAGCAATCACTAACTCAGAGAGTCTGCTGCCTACATTGAGACCCAATCACTGGCCACTTTAATAAATGGATCACTAGTCACTTTATACAATGCACTCTTAATAATGCCACTTTAATAATGTTTACATATCTTACATTACTCATATCACATGTATATACTGTATTTTATACCATCTATTGCACCTTGCCTATCCCGCTCGGCCATCGCTCATCCATATACTTACGTGTACATATTCTCCTTCACCCCTTTAGATTTGTGTGTATTAGGTAGTTGTTGGGGAATTATTAGATTACTTCTTAGTTATTACTGCACTGTCGGAACTAGAAGCACAAGCATTTCGCTACACTCGCATTAACATCTGCTAACCATGTGTATGTGACAAATACAATTTTATTTTATTTTATTTTGAAAAAGTCAAGGGGTCTGAATACTTTCCGAAGGCACTGTACGTTCTCTCCCAGACTAATGGATAGAAAGTTTGGAGTGTAGCATAAGGTAAACACTCAGTCCAGTATGCATAATAATACAGTACACACTCAAAGGCGATTATTAGAATGTGTTTAGTTAGTATAGGCTAGACAGTTATGTACCAAAGACATCTTAAATCGAGAAAAAGGGACTCTAGCCTGAAGAAGTTAAGTACCAAAGACATCTTAAATCCGTTTTTTTAAATGTTTTTTTCTGCCGTAGGCTATGCATTGTATAACAGCACAATCATTTTTTAATTAAGAATTTTTTTCGGGCTAGGGCTCATATATAGGCCTATGTGTATGCTCTAATATGCATATGGGTGTTTTGAATGAATCATCACCTTAGAAAGCACTGTCCATTTCGTTGTATTTGGCTTTGAAACAACATCCACAAGGGCCATGTTTTCCCACTCCGCTTCAACCTGTTGTTGAACTTCTTTCTTCAACCTGATCATCACAGTGAGGTGAGTTTTAAACGCACACACTGTTTATGATAAGTGTTTGATGTGATTTTTCATTTGCATTGATGTCAGAGTGGTTAGAGGGACAATAGAGCCCTGAGTACCAGGCCATTAGCGACCTGATGATAGTCAGCGAGTTGGGTACTACAAACGCATGTCTGGAGTGCATGAAAGGAGATGACTGTGACTCAACGATCACGTGGAATTTTACTGCAGTCATGACTCATGACTGCCAGTGTGGCGGTAATGCAGTCACCGCAACAGCCCTACATGGAACATCTCTGGGTCTGTCCTTTACTGTATCTATTTATATTAGTAGGCCTACATTTAATTGGTTTTGACAAGGCTTGGGGTCATTTACAATTCTGACTTGTGATGTCACTTCATGGTAGACCCTCTGTGATCGATAGAACAGAAGCAGAAGGTTATACAAGGACGCCGTATGAGGGTCTATTTGTAATTCAACAGGCGGATGTGTTTTTACTCTTCTCTTCATGGGGTCTACACATGGGATTTACTGTATATGAAAGAACATGAAACAACTGGTTTTACTAATGTAGTACATCTCTCTGATGCTCAGCAGCCATTCACCTGAGAATACCACTGTTGGTTCTCAGTTACTTTAGGTAATGTACCAAGTAGATCAACTTTTACGGAACATTTTCAACATTCTTGTCCCATCCTTAATTCAGGTGATGGAATGAATTTGTTCACTACTTTTTTAATTTAACAATACCGTTTTAAAAGATTATTACATAAAATAATAATTTCCAAACTGGCACAATAGACAGCAATCTCACAATGCATATATTGCTCTTCTCCCACCGATTTAGGTGGCCATTTTGATTGGATAATAAAGGTGAACATTCACATCTGAATGGAAGTTTTAATAAGATGTCTGATATAATTAGAATGCAGATCTGAGCTACAACTTGTGATTGTTTACGCAAGCGCTACGCAGAGTGTAGATTGAGGATAATGATGCTCCGTTGTTGAGTGGCAAACAACTGACTCGTAGTCAGCTCACTGGAGTGACACAGCAAGGTCACGATGAGCTCAGACACTTCATTACTCATTATTATGGTGTAGATTAATGGCACTAGTCAACTCCTTCATTTGCCATGCCGCTAGTTCCAAGACAGTCTATTATTTGGCTGATATTTGTCTAAAAACGCTTTATTGCACTTCAGAATAACATAAATAGGGATGAACCTCCGGGCCAGGTCAAACGAGCTGACCAGCCAGAATCCCTCACACAAGCACAGAGCCCATTACAGTCCCAATCAACTATAATTCAAATTGAGGATGACTATTCCACGTCACTTGGGGTTAGTGGCTTGCTGTCCTCAAAGTCTATGACAGGATTAATTAATAATGGGAAGACAGACAAACATAACAAAACCAACATACAGAAACACAACAAATTAACTGAGTGGACTTGCTTGTCGAATGATTCCTAATAAATGATGCTGTATGCGTTTCCCACAGTACCCAAACTAGCCAAACATGTCAGCAGCTTTCACAAAGGTGAAAGTGCCTCACTAAGTGAAGCTGTATGAAACTCATTAGCATAACATTATTGAGGTCTCGTGTGCTGGGCAAACTGTAACAGTGTTAGCAAACAGCAAAGCCTTGTTAGAAAGGAGTACAATTTCACTGAGTTGGCTTATTCTCCTAATGCAGTTGTTTGTTTTACCAGGTTTCAGAGAGGTTCGACCCTCTCTACATTTGCATAGCTCTATAGGTTTTTTAAGTGCATATGAGTAATGTACATAAGACAAAAAATTGCTGTAGAGTGCTGCCGCCTGCATCACTTGTTCAGGTAGAAGTCAAACACAAAATGTTGAACTTAAAGAATCATGTCTGTCATAAAATACCGAGAAACGTCACAATATGCACATTTCCATTGTGAAGGCTGTTGATTGTAGAACTCATTATTTTTGCATAGAGATATTTATTATAATAAAAGCTTTTCCTCCTGAAAAACCCTTTGTCATTGTTGACTACAGGTTGTTTCACAGCTTTCAGAGAGGCCCTTTCAAATGTGCATAGCTCAACATTTCTATATATAAAACATTTTTAATTACAAAAAAAATTCTCTAACCACTTACACGGCATTTAGCTTACCCCGATAAACAGAAAAAAAGCGGTTGTTGAGTTCGGAACAGAATAGATAAAGTGTAGTCAAGTCCTGTCATTCAAACCATCATCATAAACAAAAAGGAATCCACTATGTCAAATGGTAACATGATTGTTGATTGTACAACAATTATATGGGATGATATGCGCTTGTTGTGATGTGCTTGTTTCGCAATTGTCGCTACACAGCTCATTATGGCTATTCCAGCCATCACTCCATCCTGCAGGTGTAACGAACGTCGTCGGGAGAAGGAGAAGAGGACCAAGGTGCAGCGTGGTAAGTATTCATAATACTTTTAATAAATACGAACACTTGAACAAAAACAACAAAACGACAAACGAACAGTTCTGCAAGGTGCAATACACAAAACAGAAAACAACTACCCACAAACACAGGTGGGAACAGGCTACCTAAGTGTGGTTCTCAATCAGAGACAATGATTGACAGCTGCCTCTGATTGGGAACCATACCAGGGCAAACACCTAGAAATACAAAACATAGAATGCCCACCCCAACTCACGCCCTGACCAAACCAAAATAGAGACATAAACAAGGAACTAAGGTCAGGGCGTGACAGTACCCCCCCCCCCCCCCCCCCCCCCCCAAAGGTGCGGACTCCGGCCGCAAAACCTGAACCTATAGGGGAGGGTCTGGGTGGGCATTTCACCGCGGTGGCGGCTCTGGTGCGGGACGTAGACCCCGCTCCACCTCTGGCTTGGCCCACTTAGGTGGTGCCTCTAGAGCGGGGATCCTCGCTGGCTGCTCCGGACAGGAGGGAGACTCTGGCTGCTCCGGACGGGAGGGAGACTCTGGCTGCTCCGGACGGGAGGGAGACTCTGGCTGCTCCGGACTAGAGGGCATCGCTGGAGGCTCCGGACTAGAGGGCGACGCTGGAGGCTCCGGACTAGAGGGAGTCGCTGGAGGCTCCGGACTAGAGGGAGACGCTGGAGGCTCCGGACTAGAGGGCGACGCTGGAGGCTCCGGACTAGAGGGCGACGCTGGAGGCTCCGGACTAGAGGGCGTCGCTAGAGACTCCGGACTGAAGGGCGTCGCTGGAGTGGAGAGACACACAGGAGGCTTTGTGCCATGGCTCATCACTGGAGGCTTCTTGCCATGGATCATCACTGGAGGCCTCGTGCCATGAATCATCACTAGAGGCTTCTTGCCATGGATCATCACTGGAGGCTTCTTGCCATGGATCATCACTGGAGGCTTCGTGCCATGGATCATCACTGGAGGCTTCGTACCATGGATCATCACTGGAGGCTTTGTGCCATGGATCATCACTGGAGGCTTCTTGCCATGGATCATCACTGGAGGCCTCTTGCCATGGATCATCACTGGAGGCTTCTTGCCATGGATCATCACTGGAGGCTTCTTGCCATGGATCCTCACTGGAGGCTTCGTGCCATGGATCATCACTGGAGGCTTCGTGCCATGGATCATCACTGGAGGCTTCGTGCCATGGATCACCACTGGAGGCTTCGTGCCATGGATCACCACTGGAGGCTTCTTGCCCTGGATCACCACTTGAGTGGAGAGACACACAGGAGGCCTGGCTCTGGGAGAAGGCACAGGACTCACCAGGCTGGGGAGACATATAGGAGGGTTAATTCTCGGCGCAGGAACAGGACTCACCAGGCTGGGGAGACATGCAGGAGTCCTTGGCCGAGGCACCGGATACACTGGGTCGTGGAGGCGCACTGGAGGTCTCGAGCAAAGAGCCTGCACAACCCGTCCTGGTTGTGTGGAGTCCATTCTTCCACGCTGCTTGGTCCGTTGGTGGTGTGTAGTTCTGTAACGAACGTCGTCGGGAGAAGGAGAAGAGGACCAAGGTGCAGCGTGGTAAGTATTCATAATACTTTTAATAAATACGAACACTTGAACAAAAACAACAAAACGACAAACGAACAGTTCTGCAAGGTGCAATACACAAAACAGAAAATAACTACCCACAAACACAGGTGGGAACAGGCTACCTAAGTATGGTTCTCAATCGGAGACAATGATTGACAGCTGCCTCTGATTGGGAACCATACCAGGGCAAACACTTAGAAATACAAAACATAGAACAAAACATAGAATGCCCACCCCAACTCACGCCCTGACCAAACCAAAATAGAGACATAAACAAGGAACTAAGGTCAGGGCGTGACAGCAGGCTAGTTGTAGGAGGCATGATGTAAGCAGTGAGATGTCATAATTGAAGACAATTATAGTGTTCAACGTAGACTTATTTCCTAATGCTCTCTCTTTAACAGGCCAACTGTATTGTTCTTTGGCATACAGTTTTCCATCGTTGGCACAGTGTTTCCCAAAACTGCTTTTCTCAACTAGCATTGAGTATGTGCAGGTGTAGAACATGGTCTGAAGCCTAGCTACTGTACATACTTGCACTGGCTTCAGTAGGCATGGATGCTAGCCAGTGGTCGGCATTATGAGGACCACCTAGAATCTATATTTTTTAGGCAACATGGTGCTCAGAATTACATTCAAGCCCCCTTAACACTGCCACTTAACTGTGCTAAAGGTTTAAACATGGTTCTGAACAAGATATCCCTGTTTGTGTCCACAGGTGTACAGTAGTAGTGGGTACAGTGCCTTCAGAAAGTATTCACACCCCTTGACTTTTTTCACTTTTTTCAATTTGTTGTATTACAGCCTGAATTTTAAATGGATTCAATTGAGATTTTTTTGTCACTGGCCTACACCAAATACCCCAGAATGTCAAAGTTGAATTATACTTAAAAAAAAAAAAAATCAAACGTCTTGAGTCAATAAGTAGTCAACTCCTTTGTTATGGCAAATCTAAATACGTTCAGGAGTAGAAATGTGCTTAAGTCAGACAATAAGTTACATGGACTCACTGTGTGTGCAATAATAGTGTTTACCGTGATTTTTGAATGACTACCTCATCTCTGTACCCCACACATAAAATGAAGGTCCCTCAGTCGAGCAGTGAATTTCAAACACAGATTCAACCACAAAGACCAGAGAGGTTTTCCAATGCCTCGCGAAGAAGGGCACCTATTGGTAGATGGGTAAAAAAAATTAAAAGTAGACATTGAATATCCTTTTGAGCATGGTGAAGTTAATTACACTTTGGGTGGTGTATGAACACACCCAGTCACTACAAATATGCAGGTGTCCTTCCTAACTCAGTTGCTGGAGAGGAGGCCAATGGTGACTTTAAAACAGTTACAGAGTTGAATGGCTGTGATAGGAGAAAAACATTGTAGTTACTCCACAATACTAACCTAATTGACAGAGTGAAAAGAAGGAAGCTTGTACAGAATACAAATATTCCAAAACATGCATCCTCTTTGCAAACAAGGCACGGAAGTAATACTGCAAAAAAATGTGCAAAGCAATTTACTTTTTGTCCTGAATATAAAGTGTTACATTTGGGACAAATCCAATTCAACACATTACTGAGTACCACAATGCATATTTTTGAGAAAAGTGGTGGCTGCATCATGTTATGGGTATGCTAAAAAGAAACAGAATGGAGCTAAGCATAGGAAAAATCCTAGAGAACATCCACCAGACAATGGGAGAAGAATTTACCTTTCAGCAGGACAGTAATATAAAACCTAAGGCCAAATCTACACTGGAGTTGCTTACCAAGAAGACAGTGAATGTTCCTTAGAGGCCGAGTTACATCTATTTGAAAATATATGGCAAGATTGGAAAATGGTTATCGATCAATGATCAACAACCAATGTGACAGAGCTTGAAGAATTTGGAAATTAATAATTGGGTAAATGTTGCATAATCCAGGTGTGCAAAGCTTTTAGAGACTTACCGAGAAAGACTCACAGCTCTAAAGAGCTGCCAAAGGTGATTCTAACAGGTGTTGACTCAGGGGTGTAAATAGTTATGTAGATGAGATATTTAATTGTCAATAAATTTGCAACAAATTCAAATAAACATGTTTTCACTTTTTCAATATGGGGTAATGTGTGTAAATGGGTGAGAGAAAAATATATATTTCATCCATTTTGAATTCAGGCTGTAACACAACAAAATGTGGAATAAGTCAAGGGATATGAAAACTTTCTGAAGGCACTGTAAGTACACATAAGTGCTGTTCACCCACATCTTTTATTTTGTGTGAGCGTTTACCCACCTTTTCCGAAAAAATGCAATGAAGGTATAGGGAGCGTTACTTTACTCACCACTAACGGCATCATCGTTTACCCACCTAATATTTTACCCCTACATCACTGTTTGTGTCCAAACTAGTCATGTTTGCACCCAAACAATCCCTGTGTAACTGTTTTTAAGAACTGAAACCTGCTCTGGAAGTGGTTAAACCCGGTTCTAGCCAACAAGGTCGTGAGACAAATGATAATAAAGTCACAGTATAACATTGAACCAGGAAGATTTGCCCATATTCTCTATCTACACAGTTGTATAAATGCTGATGGACACACTCCAGGTCGCCTCCTACACTGCAAATCCAGTCAGAAAACTGGTGAATATCTTTATCAATATAGCCTTGGAGAAAAAAAGAAATCATACAAGGAAAGAAACTGAGAATGTGGGATAAAGAACATCTACAATCTGAGGTTTCTCTGACAGATGCCCTAAGGAAAGCATCACATAGGGTTTCTGTAGCATTAAAACTCGGTCTACTTCCTCGGCAGGCTTAACCTCTCAATCCCAGAACATCCCATCCACAGGCTTGAACCTTTATCTATTAGGTTTGATTGAGACAAACTTAGATAAAAAAAGTAGTTTGATAGGTCTTTGGTGTGTACTTAAAAAGTATATTTAAAATGTATATTTGCAGTATTCAACATATTGAAGCATTTTGTATCCCATCGGTTGCTCTTACCAGAGGTTAAGAGACGTAGTCACTCTGAAGATATGTAGTGAACAAAAAGTTTTAATTGAACATTATCATGTCATTTGGCTTGATTTGAATGAATGATGTCATCTGGGGGATTCAGCCATCGTGTCTGGCCTGTCCACAAAACAGAAACATAATTTTTCCAAATTAGATGACTGTACACATTCAGTGTGTGTACATTAAAACACATTTGTCAGCTAACAGGTGCCTAATTAACCTAATAGATACAGTAGACGCTAACCGCTAACAATGGCTAATTCATAATGACACTTGGATGCAGCCATCCACATGCGTACCCAGTAATTACCATGTTACAGAGAGCATATTAAAGTATGTCCTTGTTTGCTTCATTAATGTTAATGGTATAAGTACCTGTCACATAATAAATCAAGATGAATAGTGAAATAGTAATGATCCCGTCACCCTCTGACTCCTTTGCCCAATGAAACATGACATGTCACATCAAATAAAATGTAATCTTTACATCAGATGTAGACTTTACAGTGAAATGCTTACGAGCCCGTTCCCCACAATACAGAGTTAAAATGTAAGAAAAATGTTCCCCCCAAAAAAGGAAATAGTAACACAATAAAATAACAATAATGAGGCTATATACAGTACAAGTATTCCCGGTAACGAGTAAATGTGCAGGAGTACGAGGTAGTGGAGGTAATTGAGTATTATGTACATATAGGTAGGGATAAAAGTGACTAGGCAATCAGGATAGATAATCAACAGAGTAGTAGCAGCGTATGTGAAGAGTGTGAAAGTGTGTCTGTGTGTGGCATCAATATGAATGTGTGTGTTGGAGTGTCAGTGAAGTGTGTGAGTGTGTCGGTAGAGTCCAGTGAGTGTGCATAGAGACAGTGCAAGAGAGTTGGTGGGAAAAAAAGGCGGTCAATGCAAATAGTCCAGGTAGCCAGACTAACTGTTCAATAGGCTAATAACTTGGGGGTTAAAGCTGCTCGGGAGCCTTTTGGTCCCAGCCTTGGTGCTCCGGTATCGCTTGCCGTGTGGTAGCAGAGAGAACAGTCTATGACTTGGGTGGCTGTCGTCTTTGACAATTTTTAGGGCCTTCCTCTAGCACCGTCTGGTACAGATGTGCTAGATGGCGGGGAGCTCAGCCCTAGTGATATACTGAGCCGTACGCACTACCCTCTGTAGCGCCTTGTGGTCGGATGCCAAGCAGTTGCCATACCAAGTGGTGATGCAGCCAGTTAAGATGCTCTCAATGGTGCAGCCGTATAACTTTTTAAGGATCTGAGGGCCCATGACAAAAAAAATGTGCCTCCTGATGGGGGGGAGAGGCGTTGTCGTGCCCTCTTCACGACTGTGTTGGTGTGTTTGGACCATGATAGATCCTTAGTGATGAGGACATCGAGGAGCTTGAAGCTCTCAAACCGCTCCACTACAGCTCCGTTGAATGGGGGCGTGCTCAGCACTCTCTTTCCTGTAGTCAACGATCAGCTCCTTTGTCTTACTGACGTTGAGGGAGATGTTGTTGCCCTGGCACTACACTGCCAGGTCTCTGATCTCCTCCCTATAGGTTGTCTCATCGTCATTGTGGATCAGGCCTACCACCGACTTGTCATCGGTAAACTTAATAATGGTGTTGGAGTCGTGTGCAGCCAAGCAGTTGTGGGTGAACAGGGAGTACAAGAGGGGACTAAGCACGCACCCCTGAGGAGCCCCCATGTTGAGGGTCAGCGTGGCGGATGTGTTGTTGACTACCCTCACCACCTGTGGGTGGTCCGTCAGGAAGTCCAGGATCCAGTTGCAGAGGGAGCTGTTCAGTCTCATCTCCTTAGCTTAGTGATGAGCTTGAAGGGTACTATGGTGTTGAACGCTGAGCTGAAGTCAATTAACAGTATTCTCAAGTAGATGTTCCTTTTGTCCAGGTGGAAAAGGGTAGTGTGGAGTTCAATAGAGATAGCGTCACCTGTGGATCTGTTGGGGCGGTATGCGAGTTGGAGTGGGTCCAAGGTGTCTGGGATGATGGTGTTGATGTGAGCCATGCCAGCCTTTCAAACCACTTCATGGCTACAAATGTGAGTGCTACATGGCAATAGTCATTTAGGAAGGTTACCTTGGCATTCTTGGGCACAGGGACTATGGTGGTCTGCTTGAAACATGTAGGTATTACAGACTGGGTCAGGGAGAGGTCGAAAATGTCAGTGAAAACACTTGCCAGCTGGTCAGCGCATGCTCTGAGTACACATCCTGGTAATATGTTTGACCCTGTGGACTTGTGAATGTGAAGTTGTTTTAAAGGTCTTACTCACATCGGCTATGGAGAGCGTGATCACACAGTGGTCCGGAACAGCTTGTTTTTTTGGCCATTGTTCTGGCCAGAAGTCCATAATGTCACTTGTGCTCATCATCACGTGATGTCACACTAGTTGCATATGTTGAGTATTCCAGATTGCATGCTTTTTTTGTTTTAACCTTGAGGTCCTGGCCCATTGTATAAAATATAGGAAGTCGCACACTGAATATACTCCCAACAATTTAAAGGGTACACCTAACCAACGTTTCGGCACGCAGTGGCTGGCACATTGCTTTTATTAATGTGAAATAACAGCTGTCCCCCAATCCAAATGAAAATGCCCATTTATCAAATTGAAGAGAGGGACAATCATTTCATTTCAGAACTGGCTTCATGGTTAGGCACAAGATAACACTGAGAATGCAGTAGAGAATACTGTATTCACTATTCAGTTAAAGGAACACAACAACGAAACTTTGAAAGCCATCTGCCCATCTCTGTCATGAAAAGCCATTGTGAACACTGTTGATTTGAAAAAAGTATATCTGACTTTGGCAGTGAGGGATCTACTGTGATATACAAGCTTTTCTCCCTCACAACATTTGATGTTCATTAGATACAAAGAGGGAAGTACATTATTCAGGCTAAGGCTGCCAAGTTATTCTCCCAAGGTGTTTCCATACTGGTAATTAGTCTCACTGCAAACAGGGTGCTTGCTGCTGTGTTGTCCTCCCTCTCCTCTCGTCCGTGCCCTAGCCAAGGCACTAGCTAAAATCCCCAGCAGATACAATAGAATCTATGACTCCGTGCTAAAGGGCTAACTCTCTCCTTTCACACCCGTCTGCCCTCATCCACAGAAGAGGGTTGCCACAACAATTTGACTGTCAACCATTTTCAAGCACTTTGTTTCCCCAGTGTTCCGCTGGATTGCAGGTAGGCAGAGTGGGTCAGTGTTATTACGACCTCCCTGTTCATGACAGAGCTGTCCTGCCATCACTAGCATTATCCTAAAAGCCCAGAGTGAAGAGCCTCTGCTGTGCCGGTTTAGATTGGTCCACAACTAGAGATGCTAGGACAGGCACCTCCTGGAATGGCTGCAATGATGCCAGATGCACCATTGAATAGAATGGGGATGATTCAACACCAGGTGTACCTATTATACGAATGTGTGAACTGTTCATGATTAGGCCCAGGCCACTGAGTTAACCATTTCAGTAGTGGCACAATGTACATGAGATGATTAGGGGTTGTGTTGGTTCAGCTGGGGGTTAAAGCTGGGGAAGGGGTAAACATCCATATGGCCTTTTTGTGTGCATTTAAATACATCAGGGGCATCCATGGAAATTGTTAAGATGATGATGATGATGATGATGGCGTTAACCCTGCTCTCATTCCATATGGCCACTCATAAATGTATGGTGATGGTGTGATAAGTTAGAAGAACACAAGGGGGAGTATAAATCTAAAAATGCTCTTTGGAAAAATATTTCTCAGATGGCCACAGTTCGCTTCACGAGCATGACAAATGGTCGTGTCAAAAGAGAATGCATCATCAAGGCTGTCTTTTAATATAATTATCTAGTTGAGTCACACTCATTTTTTATATGGTGGATGTGGAGGGACATTGCCAATGGCAGTTTTCCTGACATACTCTGACTTTGACTTAAGTTTTCAGTTGATGGTCACGCACATTCCCTTCCACTGCCAGGTGATAATTATCCTTTGTATATAGAATAAATTATGAGGACTTGGCCAGCCTTTCTAGCCATCGGCACTGTATGTGCATGCTATGCCATTTTCTCTCAGCGTCTACGTCGGGACAACTTCAGATTTCCCCGGCGTTTGACACACATGATAGCAGAGCTAGTTTGCTGACAGTGAACGAATGGGAGAGTGTGAATGAGACACGCCACCGCCACCAGCCCCGCCAATCGACATGGGGAGGCAGAATGTGACTCTCTATCCATCCATCACATGCTGCTGTAGTAGTTAAGTGGGCAGGTTAAGAGCCCAGTATCACTCCATTATTCAACAACATACAGGCTGACATCCCCGGTAAGGGCCTGTGACAGGCAGGTAGCTGATTGCTATGTCACAGTAATGACATCTAATGAAATAATGCATCTACCAGAGCGGGACACCTTGTCGACTGTGTGACTGTCACCTCCTAAATGCTCTCCGGTGAACATGGCAGTAACTTCAGCGTTACCAAAGAGGATATCTGGTCCCCGAGGATTTGATTTCTCTCAGCCACACTAGAATGGCATTTATTGGGTTATGCTTACTGTGTATTAGAACTGTAGCATACCATTGTTTATGGTATCACCCTATGTAGGAGACCATAGCAGACAATGGCTCATTTTGCAAGACCTGCTTCACTACTTGATATAAGCTTCAGAACTCAAATCCCATTTCTGCAGTTGACTGAGGAATAAGCTGTGCAAACGTGTCACCTAAGGTTCAGGATGCCTGTAATAATGTTCACAGACATGGTGTCATTGATAAGCCACAGAAAGTGATGCTTTTGCGATTAGATTGGCATCACGGTCCATGACGCATAAGTCCATACACTGACACATCCTGTAACAAATGAATCTATGCCCCAGCTTGGCTTACAGTACCTCTTAAACCTGCACATACCTACATGTACTGTAAGCTGTGTTCAATGAATGGCACAGATGCTCATATTCAGGACAAATAGTGCAGCACATAGCCTCACACAATGTATAATGAAGCAGGTGGGATATCGCTGCCTGCACCTTGTGCTGAAGGGCAAAAAAAAAGATCATCCCTAAATCTGCAATGAGTAACCTGGCATTCTAGGTTAAATAAATACCAGATTAACACACACACACCTTCTGAGGATATGGAATATAGGATATCTAGAACTTTACCCAAACACTTATTTTCAAACGCTGGCTGCAAACAGCTGTAGTATGCAGGGTTTACTTAGTGCTTTTCAGGGTATTGTATTTCAGTGGATATACTGTGTTTGTAGTGCAACATATCTTCCCAGAGATAATGACATGTATTGCTCTTCTCAGTGGATACATTTACTATAACACTTTCAAATGATGCACCAGCAGGCACGTTGTTACAATGTACAGACAACCATTTGGCACATCAGTATGATATTATGCATACCCAACATTCACAGAACTCATTCATAGAATAATTCATTTACATTCATAAAATCACGTTCACAGCAATACGTTTGCAGCCAATTTGTCTTCTACAAATTACATTTGAGATGGTGAGTACAATGTTTACAAGGAAGAATAAAATGGTTCTCAAATAAATCTGATGAATGGCTGCTAGTTATTTCAGACCCTATAGAATGCAATATTACAACTGAATTACAAGTAACATACTTCATGCATAGGTCGTTATCAATAAAACATCACAATAAGGTGCATAGCATTTGATTTGCCTGCTGGGGGCCAAGGAGACTCCCAGCTCTGCTGAAACCTTTGACAACTACGTGCCGTTTTCAAAGGATTGCTAAATACATGTTAACTATTTGGTTGTATAACCTCTTGAAGAGCATAGTCAGATCTACACATTTCAGATTATTCCATGCAAAACAATTTTGCACATTTAGCTCAGAGTTACTAACTGCATGCTTTTCATGATCAGTAAACATCAGTTGATCATGCAATTTCAGATGCGTGTGTAACGGTTCTCGTCCTCTTCGTCTGAGGAGTAGCAAGGATCGGACCAATACGCAGCGTGGTAAGTGTCCATTTTAATTTATTAAAACTGAACACTGAAAAATACAAAATAACAACGTGAATAATACCGAAAATCAAAACAGTCCTGAAATATGAAACAAACACTACAACAGGAAACAATCACCCACAACACACAATGAAAAACAGGCTACCTAAATATGGCTCCCAATCAGACAACGACTGACACCTGCCTCTGATTGAGAACCATAGTAGGCCAAACACATAGAAAATTACCTACAGAACAAAACATAGAAAAACAACATAGAATGCCCATCCCAACTCACACCCTGACCAAACTAAAATAAAGACATAAAAAAGGAACTAAGGTCAGAACGTGACAGCGTGAGGGTAGCCTCAATATTGGCCACCATTTATTGGATATTTGAGTGACCTACAGTGTCTTCAGAAAGTATTCACACGCCTTGACCTTTTCTACATTTTGTTGTATTACAACCTGAATTTGAAATTGATTAAATTTAGATTTTTTTCCCCCAATGGCCTACACACAATACCCCATAATGTCAAAGTGGAATTATGTTTTTCGAAATGTTTACAAATTAATAAAAAACAAAAAGCTGAAATGTCTTGAGTCAATAAGTATTCAAACCCTTTGTTATGCCAAGACTAAATAAGTTCAGGAGTAAAAATGTGCTCAACAAGTCACATAATAAGTTGGATGGGCCCATTCTGTGTGCAATAATAGTGTTTAACAAAATATTTTAATGACTGCCTCATCTCTACCCCACACATACAAATTATCAGTAAGGTCCCTCAGTCAAGCAGTGAATGTCAAACACAGATTCAACCACAAAGACCAGGGAGGCTTTCATATGCCTCACTATGATAGATAGTAAAAAAAAAAAGCTGACTTTGAATATCCCTTTGAGCATGGTGAAGTTACTAATTACACTTTGGATGGTGTATGAATACACCCAGTCACTTCAAAGATATAGGCATTCTTTCTAACTTAGTTGCTGGAACGGAAGGAAACAGCTAGTGGATTCCACCATGAGGCCAATGGTGACTTTAAAACAGTTACAGAGTTTAATGGCTGTGATAGGAGAAAACTGAGGATGGATCAACAACATTGTAGTTACTCCACAACACTAACCTAATTGACAGAGTGAAAAGAAGGAAGCTTGTACAGAATAAAAATATTCCAAAACATGCATCCTCTTTGCAACAAGGCACTAAAGTAATACTGCAAAATAAATGTGCAAAGCAATTCATTTTTTGTCCTGAATACAAAAGTGTTATGTTTGGGGCAAATCCAATACAACCCATTACTGAGTACCCCTCTCTCATATTTTCAAGAATAGTGGTGGCTGCATCATGTTGTGGATATGCTTGTAATCATTAAGGATTGGGGAGTTTTTCTGGATAAAAAAAGAAACAGAATGGAGCTAAGCCCAGGCAAAATCCTAGAGGAAAACCTGGTTCAGTCTGCTTTATACCAGACACTGGGAGATGAATTCACCTTTCAGCAGGACAATAACCTAAAACACAAAGCCAAATCTACACTGGCGTTGCTAACCAAGAAGACACTGAATGTTCCTGACCGGCAGAGTTACAGTTTTGACTTACATTTGCAAGACCTGAAAATGGTTGTTTAGCAATGATCAACAACCAATTCAACAAAGATGAAGAATTTTGAAAAGAATAAATGGCCAAATATTGTACAATCCAGGTGTGCAAAGCTCTTAGAGACTTACCCAGAAAGACTCATAGCTGTAATCGCTGCCAAAGGTGATTATAACATGTATTCACTCAGGAATGTGAATACTTATGTAAATGAGATATTTCTGTATTTCATTTTCAATACATTTTCAAGAAAATCTAAAAACATGTTTTCACTATGCCATTATGAGGTATTGTGTGTAGATGGATGTGAAAAAATATAAATTTAGTCCGATTTGAATTCAGGCTGTAACACAACAAACTGTTGAATAAGTCAAGGAATATGACTACTTTCTGAAGGCACTGTATACCTGACAAGCATGAGTGATTTAGGTTAATTTCCCATCCTTTGTGGGCTCTGTCTGTCAAGCAGGAGAAGGGCGCATTTGCCTATGTACTGTTAGCTGATAATGCTTACCTTGCAAGCTACCGGTAAAAACTGTGTACAGTTGGCTAAACATAGTGGTAAGTAGACCTAGTAATGTATTTTTTCTCTCCAACCAACGTAGGCCTACCTAGCGAAGTTAGATAAAAACAATGATGAAAAGAGGATAATGTTAAGTGTTTAATCACGATTGCTGCTGACAGACATGACAGACTATTTTGATTGATGGACCATGACAAATTGGCTAGCTAGCTACTGTAGCTAATAACAGATCATGTCAATATGGATAGTTAATAAGCTACAGTGCATTTGGAAAGTATTCAGGCCCCTTGACTTCTCCCACATTTTGTTACGTTACAGCCTTATTCTAAAATGGATGAAATATTTTTTTCCCCCCTCATCAGTCTACACACAATAACCCATACTAACAAAAGCAACAAAATTTTTTTTTTTTGCAAATGTACAAAAAAATAATAATAATGAAATAATACATTTACATAAGTATTCAGACCCTTTTCTCAGCACTTTGTTAAAGCATCTTTAGCTGCGATTACAGCCTCGTGTCTTCTTGGATATGATGCTACACGCTTGGCACACCTGTATTTGGGGTGTTTCTCCCATTCTTCTCTCCAGATCCTCTCGAACTGTCCGGTTGGATGGGGAGCGTTGCTGCACAGCTATTTTAAGGTCTCTCCAGAGATGTTAGATCGGATTCAAGTCCGGGCTCTGGCTGGGCCACTCAGGGACATTCAGAGACTTGTCCCAAAGCCACTCCTACATTGTCTTGGCTGTGTGCTTAGGGTCATTGTCCTGTTGGAAGGTGAACCTTCACCCTAGTCTGAGATCCTGAGTGGTCTGGAGCAGGTTTTCATCAAGGATCTCTCTCTGTACTTTGCTCCGTTCATCTTTGCCTCGATCCTGACTAGTCTCCCATTCCCTGCCGCTGAAAAACATCCCCACAGCATGTTGCTGCCACCACCATGCTTCAACATAGGGATGGTGCCAGGTTTCCTCCAGAAGTGACTCTTGGCATTCAGGCCAAAGAGTTCAATCTTGGTTTGAACAGACCAGAGAATCTAGTTTCTCATGGTCTGAGAGTCTTTAGGTGCCTTTTGGTAAACTCCAAGCGGGCTGTCATGTGCCTTTTACTGAGGAGTGGCTTCCATCTGGCCACTCTACCATAAAAGCCTGATTGGTGGAGTGCTGCAGAGATGGTTGTCCTTCTGGAAGCTTCTCCCATCTCCACAGAGGAACTCTAGAGCTCTGTCAGAGTGACCATCAGGTTTTTGGTCATCTCCCTGACCAAGGCCCTTCTCCCCCGATTGCTCAGTTTGACCGGGCGGCCAGCTCTAGGCAGAGTCTTGGTGGTTCGAAACGTCTTCCATTTAAGAATGATAGAGGCCACTGTGTTCTTGAGGACCTTCAATGCTGCAGAAATGTCTTGGTACCCATCCCCAGATCTGTGCCTCGACACAATCCTGTCTTGGAGCTCTACGGACAATTCCTTCAACCTCATGTCTTGGTTTTTTGCTCTTACACACACGGTCAATTATGGGACCTTATATAGACAGTCGTGTGCCTTTCTAAATCATCTCCAATCAATTGAATTTACCACAGGTCAATCAAGTTGTAGAAACATCTCAAGGATGATCACTGGAAACAGGATGCACCTGAGCTCAATTTCGAGTCTCATAGCAAAGGATCTGAATACTCAAGTAAATAAGGTATTTCTGTTTTTTGTTTTTAACAACAAACAAAAAAGTTTTTGCTTGTCATTATGGGGTATTGTGTGTAGATTGATGAGGCAAAAAACAATTTCATTAGGTTTAGAGTAAGGCTGTAACGTAACAAAATGTCGAAAAAGTCAAGGGGTCTGAATACTTTCCGAATGCACTGTAATAAGTAGAGATCAATTATAGGCTACAGAATACCGAGCACGTTGACAACACATGTTGTTTAGGCAGTCTGTTTGCTTTGCTTTGAACCCCAAAAAATGAGGCTCTCCAAATACTTGCTCAGTATGGTCGAGGGGTTCATCAAACACATGATCTGCAGATATCCTCATTACAATGTGTATTTTTGCTGACAAGGATCTATTGTGTATTTGCGCCGTTCTGGGGGGACATTTTTTAGGGTATGTACAGTAGTCCCTTTGACATGCTCACCAGGAATGACAGAGTGACACCCCTGCCTTCGGCTGACAGCACCCGGTTAGGGCCACCACCCAGGGTGGCGGGAACATTTAGGGTAGACTGGGCTCTCAAATCCTGGTGTGCACCCAGTCTAGGAGATGAACAACTCCAATTACAAAGCCACAAGTCCTCAACGGCTGACCAGGTGAATAAAGGAGTCCCATCCCCCAAACAGCTGGAAATACAGATTAAGGCTGTAACTGATAACTAACTGTATGCACTCACTAATGTAAGTCTCTCTAGATAAGAGTGTCTGCTAAATGACTAAAAGGTCAAATGTAACCCTGAGACTCTAAGGAAGACATTCTCACAAAACTGCATGTAACTATTTATCAACTGTACCCAATCTGCAATTCAAATCAGAGACCAAATAGCACTAAATAATTCATTAAAGATGTTGAGAGATGCCCAGTTTCAAGTAGCATGGCTCTTTGAAATTCCACCGCTTTCAAGAGGCAACAGAGGGAGAGAGACAGGGAGCATTTCAGAAGGTTTGCCAAGCCATGGTTTGGTCATTAGCATTTGATAATACATACAGATTGCAGGCACCCCATTATGTGAGCCTGGCGTAAAGCCAAAGAGAGAGCCATTTCCTCTGTTTGAGGGCCTGTGGAAGAAACATCTGCCCTCCTCAGGGAAGTCCCCAGTAACTACTTCAGCAATCCAGAAAGATAGTAGCTACACTCCAAAAAGCTCCAAAGGGGTTCTTCGGCTGTCCCCATAGGAGAACCCTTTTGTGTTTCATGTGGAACCCTCTGTGGAAAGTGTTTTTACATGGAACCCAAAAGGGTTCTAACTGGATCCAAAAAGGGTTCTTCTATGGGGACAGCCGAAGGACCCTTTTAGGTTTTAGATACTGTTGCACCTTTTTTTCTAAGATTGTACAGTACTTTATGTGTTGTTGTTTTCACTCAATCAGTGGCACTTGCTTCAGGTTAGTATACTTTTAGAAGCCACATGAGTAATATTTAAAAATCATTACAAAACGAAATAAACTTTTTTTGCTCCTTTGCATCCCAGTATGTCTACTTGCACATTCATCTTTTGCACATCTATAACTCCAGTGTTAAATTGCTAAATTGTAATTATTTTGCCACTATGGCCTATTTATTGTCTACCTCCCTTATCTTACCTCATTTGCACACACGGTATATAGACTTTTTATCTATTGTGTTATTGACTGTATGTTTGTTTATTCCATGTGTAACTCTGTGTTGTTGTTTGTGTCGCACTGCTTTGCTTTATCTTGGCCAGGCCGCTGTTGTAAATGAGAACTTGTTCTCAACTAGCCTACCTGGTTAAATAAAGGTGAAAAAAAAAAAAAAAAAAAAAAATGAGCCACCTTATAAAACTAGTTTCAATTTCTAATGACAATGTCAACTTCAAGTCATCATTTTGAGCAAAAAAAGTTGTTTATGTTTTCATGGTAGCATCAGTAATCATTCTAATTCAGTTATATCATGCTAAACCACAAAGTATTTTAGTGTAAGACCAAATTGTGCCTCAAACCAGATCAAACCAGATGCCACCACAGCAATCACATTAAATGTTCTCCATAATTCATACACAGTAATCCCTTGGAGTTACTGTCTAGTGCCGTCCCCTGAGATAATGTAACAGGGTGAAGATTGCCCTGTTACTATTGTCTTTCTACTTGCAGGTTAATGAGGTGATTGAGCATACCTGTGCCCCTCCCTTTAATAAAGGAGCACATGGTGTGCTCTGGGTGCAGAAGCCAAGTCAGGGAGAGGTTGGCAGCGGCGGGTGGCGAAGCTGCCATGCCTCTCTCCCGCAAGGGTGATTGTTAGTATTGTTATTGAGCTTAATTGTTAAAGTGATATTAAGGTAAAGGTGATTGTTTGTTGCTTGGTGTGGCAACTTGGAGACCAACCAGGTACAGCGCACTTTATGCTTGTATTGTATTTCATGCTGTGCACTCTTAAAGCACAAGGCTACATTTTACATTTGCCTAGAGCCTTACTATATAGTACTTGTACTTGTTGTTATTAACTTTGCAACTTTTGTGTGTCTTCCTCATGTTCGCTGTGCTAGTTTGCTGTGTATTCACTAGACATCTGCTGTGTGCTGTGCTATACCTATTTCACTTTGGTGTGTATCTAACCCATGCAACTTAAAGCTGAAATATGTAACTCTTTGGGTGACCCAACCAAATTCACATAGAAATGTTAGTTATAGATCTGCCATTCTCATTGAAAGCAAGTCTAAGAAGCGGTAGATCTGTTCTATTTTTGCATCTTTAACTTTCGGTTTTGTACACCAGCTGAAAACACAATATTTTTGTTTATGGAAAATATATTACAGGGAGGTTTAGATGGTATACTAGCTTGTTTTGTCACATAGACTAAAATTAGGCAAACTATTTGAGCAACCAGAAAATGTCAGAGCGATTTCTGCATAATGCATCTTTAAATACAATGTCTACTTGTGCATAGTGTTTTCGGGCTCCTGCGTTAGGCAAGAAGATTTTGTGAACCACTTGAGCTTCATGCTTTCTTTTTATTGAAACTGTATTAACATTGTAATAACCGTGTAATAAATATATATTTTGTAATTCTGTGGTTGTGTGATGTGTTTAAGGCCTTGTACCCAGTCAAAGGCCTTGTTGATTCTGCCCTATCCGCCAAGAATCTGTTTGTTACAAGATGACATGTGGTGAGGATTCCTTTGATTACAGAGCCTTGCTAGAGAGATTGAAGCCCTTGGGAGAAGGTAATGAATGGAGAGATGCAGGTAGTATTGTACCCCATCAACAGACAAGACTAATGAGGCTCTAAACTTCATGAAACTTCAGAAAGCAAAATAAAGTAAGTATCAAGCTGTCCAATTCGTTTTTGGGTGGTTGAGTGCATGGTGAAGCTATGCCACGTGGTGCAGATATCGATCAGCTAAAACAAGTTTTTCTGAATGTTTTGGGTTGTGAAAGTAAGTTGTCCGCCGATTCGTTTTCTCTTCATGTATGAATTGTCCATGTTGTCCCAACTTACAGTAGCAGGAAAAACGTGGATTGCTGCAGCATCCACCAATGCAGCTGCATAACAATGTATGACATACATAGCAAGGATACTTCTAGAGAATTCTTGGGAATTTTTTTACGGCCATGAGAGACACACAATCATGTGATGTGTAGAATATTGTGATATATTCAGATGAGTGCATGACAGGTGACGTCACTGGGAGTCTATTCATATTTCCCTTAGCACCTTTACATGCAGGTAAGCACATGTATCAATGTGAAAATAGTCCTATCTGAAATAGAGAGAAAGTGAATCATGGCCATGGCCCACCGCATCAGAATGCTGCCTCTAATTTACAGGTGTAATCAGCCTGTCAAGAACGAATGGACATCCTAATGCCTCCACACATGGCTGGGTCCAAATCATCCTGAACAGCTTGAATGGGTAACGGGCTTAACCCAGGGAGTTGACACATCTCCATCATTTCAAGTCATCTGAAATGGGAATCTCAATCCTCGCTGTGTATTTATCAACTGGCAGTCCTGAGCCTAATCAATCTGACACGCCATCTGCCTTAACTTCATAACCATCTGCACCGCAATCAGTCCGAGGCATTCTCTCTTTCCGTGGCCCCAATCTCCTAATATTGTGTTGGTAATATCAACTGTGCTACTAATTAATGGAATTGTATGGTAGAGAATGATAAACAGATGGCACCTTGGGGTAAACACAAATAAATACAATTATGTCAAAAACAGTCGGTGACAAATTCCATAACGTCCTATGATTAATAGAGATGGGGCGGTTGTTGCAGGGTGATTCGCAATAATGCCTCTAGGAAAAAAGAATACAGGTACCAGCATAGGAAACCATTTCAGTGTATAAACAAATTATGGTGGATTGCTCTTTCTAGACAAAGAAAAATGAATTATTTTAATCAGATGTGGCCAATATGAGTGAGAAACAATCATTTAGATCCGTGCTTGATTTAATATTTCACGATTCATATGTACCATTCAGACGTCAGGTCAGTTGAGTAAACAGGCTTCAGTAGACCGTCTCATTTTGATATCCCCATTGGACATCATTATCACATACCAGCATGAATTTATGACCCACATTAAAGAGCTGGGAGCTTGTATGAGCTAATGCTTATTCTCCCATCATTGCATTCATTTGTCTAATGACCAATAGTTGGTTTTGAATTCAGGCCAGGCCACAAATAAAAGCAGGAAGAAACACAACAATTTCAAAGGCATTGATGTGCACCATTAAGAGAGAACAAGGCGTTTCCGTGTCACTGGTGATTTACACATGCGTTATACATACCGTGCAGCCTATGTCAAGAGATGTGTAAGCAGTGGAAGAATCCATTGAACAACGAGAAACTTTCTGGTTCCCCCCTGGGGGCCAGGCCTTTGGCGTAACCCGCCTTCTGACATTTGTGCCTCCTTTTCCACTGAATGCACAACGACATGTTATATCTCATTGGGCTGTAGCAATCAGCATCAGTAATGAGTTTTAACTTCTGACATAATGAATTTACAGATGGGGGTCACAGAGTCCTGTTGTAGCTGTCTGGATTTGCCTCCTCTGTGGCTAGACATAAAAAGAATAGGCAGTGCTGCTCTCTCAATGGTGGATTCAATGTCAAAGTAAAGCAGAATCGTCACGGCAAATAAAGGGCTATTATGAGGCAGAACAGCACACCTTTATCTAATACAAACTACACTTCTATCACATAAACATAATGTTCTTTCTGTTCATGTCAAATGTAGTCTCCCCTTAACATTTTTATTAAGTTCTAGAAATGTGTGATGGAAGTTTTTCTCAGGGTTACTGGG